>NC_059226.1:41089589-41230188 GCF_020615455.1 Coregonus clupeaformis
ACTCCACTAACCAACCATATATATATCATAGTGTAGGACCACTCCACTAACCACCCCCACCATATATATATATCATAGTGTAGGACCACTCAACTCACCACCCCCACCATATATATATCATAGTGTAGGACCACTCCACTCACCATCTAACATCTATCTATCTATCTATCTACAGTGGGGGAAAAAAGTATTTAGTCAGCCACCAATTGTGCAAGTTCTCCCACTTAAAAAGATGAGAGAGGCCTGTAATTTTCATCATAGGTACACGTCAACTATGAGAGACAAATTGAGAAAAAAAATCCAGATAATCACATTGTAGGGTATTTAATGAATTTATTTGCAAATTATGGTGGAAAATAAGTATTTGGTCAATAACAAAAGTTGCTCAATACTTTGTTACATACCCTTTGTTGGCAATGACACAGGTCAAATGTTTTCTGTAAGTCTTCACAAGGTTTTCACACACTGTTGCTGGTATTTTGGCCCAGTCCTCCATGCAGATCTCCTCTAGAGCAGTGATGTTTTGGGGCTGTCGCTGGGCAACACGGACTTTCAACTCCCTCCAAAGATTTTCTATGGGGTTGAGATCTGGAGACTGGCTAGGCCACTCCAGGACCTTGAAATGCTTCTTACGAAGCCACTCCTTCGTTGCCCGGGTGGTGTGTTTGGGATCATTGTCATGCTGAAAGACCCAGCCACGTTTCATCTTCAATGCCCTTGCTGATGGAAGGAGGTTTTCACTCAAAATCTCACGATACATGGCCCCATTCATTCTTTCCTTTACACGGATCAGTCGTCCTGGTCCCTTTGCAGAAAAACAGCCCCAAAGCATGATGTTTCCACCCCCATGCTTCACAGTAGGTATGGTGTTCTTTGGATGCAACTCAGCATTCTTTGTCCTCCAAACACGACGAGTTGAGTTTTTACCAAAAAGTTATATTTTGGTTTCATCTGACCATATAACATTCTCCCAATCCTCTTCTGCATCATCCAAATGCACTCTAGCAAACTTCAGACGGGCCTGGACATGTACTGGCTTAAGCAGGGGGACACGTCTGTCACTGCAGGATTTGAGTCCCTGGCGGCGTAGTGTGTTACTGATGGTAGGCTTTGTTACTTTGGTCCCAGCTCTCTGCAGGTCATTCACTAGGTCCCCCCGTGTGGTTCTGGGATTTTTGCTCACCGTTCTTGTGATCATTTTGACCCCACGGGGTGAGATCTTGCGTGGAGCCCCAGATCGAGGGAGATTATCAGTGGTCTTGTATGTCTTCCATTTCCTAATAATTGCTCCCACAGTTGATTTCTTCAAATCAAGCTGCTTACCTATTGCAGATTCAGTCTTCCCAGCCTGGTGCAGGTCTACAATTTTGTTTCTGGTGTCCTTTGACAGCTCTTTGGTCTTGGCCATAGTGGAGTTTGGAGTGTGACTGTTTGAGGTTGTGGACAGGTGTCTTTTATGCTGATAACAAGTTCAAACAGGTGCCATTAATACAGGTAACGAGTGGAGGACAGAGGAGCCTCTTAAAGAAGAAGTTACAGGTCTGTGAGAGCCAGAAATCTTGCTTGTTTGTAGGTGACCAAATACTTATTTTCCACCATAATTTGCAAATAAATTCATTAAATACCCTACAATGTGATTATCTGGATTTTTTTTCTCAATTTGTCTCTCATAGTTGACGTGTACCTATGATGAAAATTACAGGCCTCTCTCATCTTTTTAAGTGGGAGAACTTGCACAATTGGTGGCTGACTAAATACTTTTTTCCCCCACTGTAGATAGATAGATAGATAGATGTTAGATGGTGAGTGGAGTGGTCCTACACTATGATATATATATGGTGGGGGTGGTGAGTTGAGTGGTCCTACACTATGATATATATATATGGTGGGGGTGGTTAGTGGAGTGGTCCTACACTATGATATATATATGGTTGGTTAGTGGAGTGGTCCTACACTATGATATATATATGGTTGGTTAGTGGAGTCGTCCAACACTATGATATATATATGGTTGGGGTGGTGAGTGGAGTGGTCCTACACTATGATATATATATGGTTGGTGAGTGGAGTGGTCCTACACTATGATATATATATGGTTGGTGAGTGGAGTGGTCCTACACTATGATATATATATGGTTGGTGAGTGGAGTGGTCCTACACTATGATATATATATGGTGGGGGTGGTGAGTGGAGTGGTCCTACACTATGATATATATATATGGTGGGGGTGGTGGTGAGTGGAGTGGTCCTACACTATGATATATATATATGGTGGGGGTGGTTAGTGGAGTGGTCCTACACTATGATATATATATATGGTGGTGGGGGTGGTTAGTGGAGTGGTCCTACACTATGATATATATATATGGTGGGGGTGGTGGTGAGTGGAGTGGTCCAACACTATGATATATATATATGGTGGGGGTGGTTAGTGGAGTGGTCCTACACTATGATATATATATATGGTGGTGGGGGTGGTTAGTGGAGTGGTCCTACACTATGATATATATATATGGTGGGGGTGGTGAGTGGAGTGGTCCTACACTATGATATATATATATGGTGGGGGTGGTGGTGAGTGGAGTGGTCCTACACTATGATATATACAGTGGGGAGAACAAGTATTTGATACACTGCCGATTTTGCAGGTTTTCCTACTTACAAAGCATGTAGAGGTCTGTAATTTTTATCATAGGTACACTTCAACTGTGAGAGACGGAATCTAAAACAAAAATCCAGAAAATCACATTGTATGATTTTAAAGTAATTAATTAGCATTTTATTGCATGACATAAGTATTTGATACATCAGAAAAGCAGAACTTAATATTTGGTACAGAAACCTTTGTTTACAATTACAGAGATCATACGTTTCCTGTAGGTCTTGACCAGGTTTGCACACACTGCAGCAGGGATTTTGGCCCACTCCTCCATACAGACCTTCTCCAGATCCTTCAGGTTTCGGGGCTGTCGCTGGGCAATACAGACTTTCAGCTCCCTCCAAAGATTTTCTATTGGGTTCAGGTCTGGAGACTGGCTAGGCCACTCCAGGACCTTGAGATGCTTCTTACGGAGTCACTCCTTAGTTGCCCTGGCTGTGTGTTTCGGGTCGTTGTCATGCTGGAAGACCCAGCCACGACCCATCTTCAATGCTCTTACTGAGGGAAGGAGGTTGTTGGCCAAGATCTCGCGATACATGGCCCCATCCATCCTCCCCTCAATACGGTGCAATCGTCCTGTCCCCTTTGCAGAAAAGCATCCCCAGAGAATGATGTTTCCACCTCCATGCTTCACGGTTGGGATGGTGTTCTTGGGGTTGTACTCATCCTTCTTCTTCCTCCAAACACGGCGAGTGGAGTTTAGACCAAAAAGCTCTATTTTTGTCTCATCAGACCACATGACCTTCTCCCATTCCACCTCTGGATCATCCAGATGGTCATTGGCAAACTTCAGACGGGCCTGGACATGTGCTGGCTTGAGCAGGGGGTTTTAATCCATGATTAAATCCATGACGGCGTAGTGTGTTACTAATTGTTTTCTTTGAGACTGTGATCCCAGCTCTCTTCAGGTCATTGACCAGGTCCTGCCGTGTAGTTCTGGGCTGATCCCTCACCTTCCTCATGATCATTGATGCCCCACGAGGTGAGATATTGCATGGAGCCCCAGACCGAGGTTGATTGACCGTCATCTTGAACTTCTTCCATTTTCTAATAATTGCGCCAACAGTTGTTGCCTTCTCACCAAGCTGCTTGCCTATTGTCCTGTAGCCCATCCCAGCATTGTGCAGGTCTACAATTTTATCCCTGATGTCCTTACACAGCTCTCTGGTCTTGGCCATTGTGGAGAGGTTGGAGTCTGTTTGATTGAGTGTGTGGACAGGTGTCTTTTATACAGGTAACGAGTTCAAACAGGTGCAGTTAATACAGGTAATGAGTGGAGAACAGGAGGGCTTCTTAAAGAAAAACTAATAGGTCTGTGAGAGCCGGAATTTTTACTGGTTGGTAGGTGATCAAATACTTATGTCATGCAATAAAATGCAAATGAATTACTTAAAAATCATACAATGTGATTTTCTGGATTTTTGTTTTAGATTCCGTCTCTCACAGTTGAAGTGTACCTATGATAACAATTACAGACCTCTACATGCTTTGTAAGTAGGAAAACCTGCAAAATCGGCAGTGTATCAAATACTTGTTCTCCCCACTGTATATATGGAGGTGGGGGTGGTTAGTGGAGTGGTCCTACACTATGATATATATATATATGGTGGGGGTGGTTAGTGGAGTGGTCCTACACTATGATATATATATGGTTGGTTAGTGGAGTCGTCCAACACTATGATATATATATGGTTGGGGTGGTGAGTGGAGTGGTCCTACACTATGATATATATATGGTTGGTGAGTGGAGTGGTCCTACACTATGATATATATATGGTTGGTGAGTGGAGTGGTCCTACACTATGATATATATATGGTGGGGGTGGTGAGTGGAGTGGTCCTACACTATGATATATATATATGGTGGGGGTGGTGGTGAGTGGAGTGGTCCTACACTATGATATATATATATGGTGGGGGTGGTTAGTGGAGTGGTCCTACACTATGATATATATATATGGTGGTGGGGGGTGGTTAGTGGAGTGGTCCTACACTATGATATATATATATGGTGGGGGGTGGTGGTGAGTGGAGTGGTCCAACACTATGATATATATATATGGTGGGGGTGGTTAGTGGAGTGGTCCTACACTATGATATATATATATGGTGGTGGGGGTGGTTAGTGGAGTGGTCCTACACTATGATATATATATATGGTGGGGGTGGTGAGTGGAGTGGTCCTACACTATGATATATATATATGGTGGGGGTGGTGGTGAGTGGAGTGGTCCTACACTATGATATATACAGTGGGGAGAACAAGTATTTGATACACTGCCGATTTTGCAGGTTTTCCTACTTACAAAGCATGTAGAGGTCTGTAATTTTTATCATAGGTACACTTCAACTGTGAGAGACGGAATCTAAAACAAAAATCCAGAAAATCACATTGTATGATTTTAAAGTAATTAATTAGCATTTTATTGCATGACATAAGTATTTGATACATCAGAAAAGCAGAACTTAATATTTGGTACAGAAACCTTTGTTTACAATTACAGAGATCATACGTTTCCTGTAGGTCTTGACCAGGTTTGCACACACTGCAGCAGGGATTTTGGCCCACTCCTCCATACAGACCTTCTCCAGATCCTTCAGGTTTCGGGGCTGTCGCTGGGCAATACAGACTTTCAGCTCCCTCCAAAGATTTTCTATTGGGTTCAGGTCTGGAGACTGGCTAGGCCACTCCAGGACCTTGAGATGCTTCTTACGGAGTCACTCCTTAGTTGCCCTGGCTGTGTGTTTCGGTCGTTGTCATGCTGGAAGACCCAGCCACGACCCATCTTCAATGCTCTTACTGAGGGAAGGAGGTTGTTGGCCAAGATCTCGCGATACATGGCCCCATCCATCCTCCCCTC
Organism: Coregonus clupeaformis; assembly: GCF_020615455.1. Classification (NCBI taxonomy): domain Eukaryota; kingdom Metazoa; phylum Chordata; class Actinopteri; order Salmoniformes; family Salmonidae; genus Coregonus; species Coregonus clupeaformis. The sequence continues at coordinate 41,095,111 of NC_059226.1, forward strand.
AATACGGTGCAATCGTCCTGTCCCCTTTGCAGAAAAGCATCCCCAGAGAATGATGTTTCCACCTCCATGCTTCACGGTTGGGATGGTGTTCTTGGGGTTGTACTCATCCTTCTTCTTCCTCCAAACACGGCGAGTGGAGTTTAGACCAAAAAGCTCTATTTTTGTCTCATCAGACCACATGACCTTCTCCCATTCCACCTCTGGATCATCCAGATGGTCATTGGCAAACTTCAGACGGGCCTGGACATGTGCTGGCTTGAGCAGGGGGTTTTAATCCATGATTAAATCCATGACGGCGTAGTGTGTTACTAATTGTTTTCTTTGAGACTGTGATCCCAGCTCTCTTCAGGTCATTGACCAGGTCCTGCCGTGTAGTTCTGGGCTGATCCCTCACCTTCCTCATGATCATTGATGCCCCACGAGGTGAGATATTGCATGGAGCCCCAGACCGAGGTTGATTGACCGTCATCTTGAACTTCTTCCATTTTCTAATAATTGCGCCAACAGTTGTTGCCTTCTCACCAAGCTGCTTGCCTATTGTCCTGTAGCCCATCCCAGCATTGTGCAGGTCTACAATTTTATCCCTGATGTCCTTACACAGCTCTCTGGTCTTGGCCATTGTGGAGAGGTTGGAGTCTGTTTGATTGAGTGTGTGGACAGGTGTCTTTTATACAGGTAACGAGTTCAAACAGGTGCAGTTAATACAGGTAATGAGTGGAGAACAGGAGGGCTTCTTAAAGAAAAACTAATAGGTCTGTGAGAGCCGGAATTTTTACTGGTTGGTAGGTGATCAAATACTTATGTCATGCAATAAAATGCAAATGAATTACTTAAAAAATCATACAATGTGATTTTCTGGATTTTTGTTTTAGATTCCGTCTCTCACAGTTGAAGTGTACCTATGATAACAATTACAGACCTCTACATGCTTTGTAAGTAGGAAAACCTGCAAAATCGGCAGTGTATCAAATACTTGTTCTCCCCACTGTATATATGGAGGTGGGGGTGGTTAGTGGAGTGGTCCTACACTATGATATATATATATATGGTGGGGGTGGTTAGTGGAGTGGTCCTACACTATGATATATATATATGGTGGGGGTGGTGAGTGGAGTGGTCCTACACTATGATATATATATGGTGGGGGTGGTGGTGAGTGGAGTGGTCCAACACTATGATATATATATATGGTGGGGGTGGTTAGTGGAGTGGTCCTACACTATGATATATATATATGGTGGGGGTGGTGAGTGGAGTGGTCCTACACTATGATATATATATGGTGGTGGTGGTGAGTGGAGTGGTCCTACACTATGATATATATATATGGTGGTGGGGGTGGTGAGTGGAGTGGTCCTACACTATGATATATATATGGTGGTGGGGGTGGTTAGTGGAGTGGTCCTACACTATGATATATATATGGTGGTGGTGGTTAGTGGAGTGGTCCAACACTATGATATATATATATATACAGTGTGGGAAAAAAGTATTTAGTCAGCCACCAATTGTGCAAGTTCTCCCCCAGAGAGGCCTGTAATTTTCATCATAAGTACACGTCAACTATGACAGACAAAATGAGAAAAAAAATTCCAGAAAATCACATTGTAGGATTTTTAATGAATTTATTTGCAAATTATGGTGGAAAATAAGTATTTGGTCAATAACAAAAGTTTCTCAATACTTTGTTATATACCCTTTGTTGGCAATGACACAGGTCAAACGTTTTCTGTAAGTCTTCACAAGGTTTTCACACACTGTTGCTGGTATTTTGGCCCATTCCTCCATGCAGATCTCCTCTAGAGCAGTGATGTTTTGGGGCTGTCGCCGGGCAACACGGACTTTCAACTCCCTCCAAAGATTTTCTATGGGGTTGAGATCTGGACACTGGCTAGGCCACTCCAGGACCTTGAAATGCTTCTTACGAAGCCACTCCTTCGTTGCCCGGGCGGTGAGTTTGGGATCATTGTCATGCTGAAAGACCCAGCCACGTTTCATCTTCAATGCCCTTGCTGATGGAAGGAGGTTTTAACTCAAAATCTCACAATACATGGCCCCATTCATTCTTTCCTTTACACGGATCAGTCGTCCTGGTCCCTTTGCAGAAAAACAGCCCCAAAGCATGATGTTTCCACCCCCATGTTTCACAGTAGGTATGGTGTTCTTTGGATGCAACTCAGCATTCTTTGTCCTCCAAACACGACGAGTTGAGTTTTTACCAAAAAGTTCTATTTTGGTTTCATCTGACCATATGACATTCTCCCAATCCTCTTCTGGATCATCCAAATGCACTCTAGCAAACTTCAGACGGGCCTGGACATGTACTGGCTTAAGCAGGGGGACACGTCTGGCACTGCAGGATTTGAGTCCCTGGCGGCGTAGTGTGTTACTGATGGTAGGCTTTGTTACTTTGGTCCCAGCTCTCTGCAGGTCATTCACTAGGTCCCCCGTGTGGTTCTGGGATTTTTGCTCACCGTTCTTGTGATCATTTTGACCCCACGGGGTGAGATCTTGCGTGGAGCCCCAGATCGAGGGAGATTATCAGTGGTCTTGTATGTCTTCCATTTCCTAATAATTGCTCCCACAGTTGATTTCTTCAAACCAAGCTGCTTACCTATTGCAGATTCAGTCTTCCCAGCCTGGTGCAGGTCTACAATTTTGTTTCTGGTGTCCTTTGACAGCTCTTTGGTCTTGGCCATAGTGGAGTTTGGAGTGTGACTGTTTGAGGTTGTGGACAGGTGTTTTTTATACTGATAACAAGTTCAAACAGGTGCCATTAATACAGGTAACGAGTGGAGGACAGAGGAGCCTCTTAAAGAAGAAGTTACAGGTCTGTGAGAGCCAGAAATCTTGCTTGTTTGTAGGTGACCAAATACTTATTTTCCACCATAATTTGCAAATAAATTCATAAAAAATCCTACAATGTGATTTTCTGGATTTTAATTTCTCAATTTGTCTGCCATAGTTGACGTGTACCTATGATGAAAATTACAGGCCTCTCTCATCTTTTTAAGTGGGAGAACTTGCACAATTGGTGGCTGACTAAATACTTTTTTTCCCCACTGTATGGTGGTGGGGGTGGTGAGTGGAGTGGTCCTACACTATGATATATATATGGTGGTGGGGGTGGTTAGTGGAGTGGTCCTACACTATGATATATATATGGTGGGGGTGGTTAGTGGAGTGGTCCTACACTATGATATATATATATATGGTGGTGGGGGTGGTTAGTGGAGTGGTCCTACACTATGATAGATATATGGTGGTGGGGGTGGTGAGTGGAGTGGTCCTACACTATGATATATATATGGTGGGGGTGGTTAGTGGAGTGGTCCTACACTATGATATATATATGGTGGTGGGGGTGGTTAGTGGAGTGGTCCTACACTATGATATATATATATATGGTGGTGGGGGTGGTTAGTGGAGTGGTCCTACACTATCAGATAATTAAATTTCCAAGGGGAAATCAACAAGTTCCATGATCTCACGATACATTTGCGACAGAGTTTTTTTAAACGCTCCGGAGTTTTAGCGGCCCCCAAAGACCTAACAGCTTGGGAGAGTTAACAGCACACGTTTAATTTGCAGTGGGTGTTACTGTCGGTCCTCAAAGATTAAATGACTCTACTGTTTGAGAACATTTTCATAATGTTTTGTCATCAATATCAAAACAAAACACCCACAGTCAGTGGATGATCTAATCTCTGTCAAAACATTTGTTTTATTCTGTCTTTGAAAACATTTGATTCTCTCTCATAAACTATGAGACTAATGTATTATGTCTACACATCTCACACACTCTAACCTACTATTTATAAAGCCTTTCATTGAGATTGGGTGTGTGGGGGACGGAGGCAGGGGTGCGCACCTCTTTGGGTCCCCGGGACCAGGATTGAGAAGCACTGCTTTTGTACAACGTAAAAATGTCCATGACCTTGAGTGTACCTGACCCATCTAACTGTCTGCAACTGCACCAAGTAACCTGAATATGTAAATCATGTAATAACCTGAAATATGCAAACTGGAAAAAAGATCCACACAGACAAAGACATGAACAGCAGTGTGGCAGTAAAAGGTGATTCAAGTATTTTTCTTACTCTGTATCTCTCTGACGTGACTTCTTACTGTAGGCTACCGAGGCAGGAGGGAAGGAGTGTGTGTCCTGTTTTGACATGTTGTTGCCACAGGAGGGAAAACCCAAAAAATGTATGTTTTGACAGAGATCAGATCATCCACTGATGAAGAAGTAGAGATGAGGAGTGTGTGAATATGAATCTCACTACATATAGCCTCTTACTACTGTTGAAGCTCCACTTCCTGTCTCTATACTCACATCCTTCTCATGTTTTCTCTACTATTCCATCAAAGTAAAACATTAGTGGATGATCTAATGTCTGTCAAAACATTTGGTTTCCCCCCCTGTGACAACAACATGTCATAACATGTTGCTACGGTATATCTCCTAGCTGCATACCAGACCAGGTCTTTGTATGACTGAGCAGTTATGCAATTCTGACAGACAGGGCGTGTTACAAACACAGAGGCATGCCAAAGCCAAAGTCAGGGTGTGAGAGCCAGTGGTTTTAAACAGACTATGAAATCAACATAACAAAAGTAGAACAGTGTCATGGGATGGGGGAGTGCACACGGTTAGAGGTTTGAGGGTAGAGGTTAGAGGTTAGATTCAGCCAATCAGCATTGAAGGCAGCAATAACATTACAATTTTACATTTTACATTTTTAGTCATTTAGCAGACGCTCTTATCCAGAGCGACTTACAGGAGCAATTAGGGTTAAGTGCCTTGCTCAAGGGCACATCAACACATTTTTCCCCTAGTCGGCTCAGGGATTAGAACCAGCGACCTTTCGGTTACTGGCACAACGCTCTTAACCACTAAGCTACAAAAATCTCACTTAGATTAAAACATATACACACTCATTCTGACACACAACTCTTTCATCTCTCTCTCTCTCACACACACACACACACACACACACACACACACACACACACACACACACACACACACACACACACACACACACACACACACACACACAGAGACACACACACACACACAAACACACCCCACTCCTGTCCAATTGCGGTAAAAGTACCTAGACTAAATAAATGCTAGTATCTAAGAGATGCCATGCCTGTACATGAACAGCTAGACATCCTGGTTAGTTGACTTATATAACTCCACCCACTATGGAACAACATCACATCACCACTATGGAACAACATCCTATCACCACTCCTCTGGAACAACATCCCATCACCACTCTGGAACAACATCCCATCACCACTCTGGAACAACATCACATCACCACTATGGAACAACATCCCATCACCACTATGGAACAACATCACATCACCACTATGGAACAACATCCTATCACCACTCCTCTGGAACAACATCCCATCACCACTCTGGAGCAACATCCCATCACCATTCTGGAGCAACATCCCATCACCACTCTGGAACAACATCCTATCACCACTCTGGAACAACATCCCATCACCACTATGGAACAACATCCTATCACCACTCTGGAACAACATCCCATCACCACTATGGAACAACATCCTATCACCACTCTGGAACAACATCCCATCACCACTATGGAACAACATCCCATCACCACTCTGGAACAACATCCCATCACCACTCTGGAGCAACATCCTATCACCACTCTGGAACAACATCCCATCACCACTATGGAACAACATACCATCACCACTCTGGAACAACATCCAATCACCACTCTGGAGTAACATCCTATCACCACTCTGGAACAACATCCTATCACCACTCTGGAACAACATCCCATCACCACTATGGAACAACATCCTATCACCACTCTGGAACAACATCCTATCACCACTATGGAACAACATCCTATCACCACTATGGAACAACATCACATCACCACTATGGAACAACATCCTATCACCACTCCTCTGGAACAACATCCCATCACCACTCTGGAGCAACATCCCATCACCACTCTGGAACAACATCCCATCACCACTCTGGAGCAACATCCCATCACCATTCTGGAGCAACATCCCATCACCACTCTGGAACAACATCCCATCACCACTCTGGAGCAACATCCTATCACCACTCTGGAACAACATCCCATCACCACTATGGAACAACATCCCATCACCACTTTGGAGCAACATCCCATCACCACTCTGGAACACATCCTATCACCACTCTGGAACAACATCCCATCAACACTATGGAACACAATCCCATCACCACTCTGGAAGAACATCGCATCACCACTCTGGAGCAACATCCTATCAACACTCTGGAACAACATCCCATCACAACTATGGAGCAACATCCCATCACCACTCTGGAGCAACATCCCATCACCACTCTGGAGCAACATCCCATCACCACTCTGGAACAACATCCTATCACCAATCTGGAACAACATCCTATCACCACTCTGGAACAACATCACAACTCCACTCTGGAACAACATCCTATCACCACTCTGGAACAACATCCCATCACCACTATGGAACAACATCCTATCACCACTCTGGAACAACATCCTATCACCACTCTGGAGCAACATCCTATCACCACTATGGAACAAATCCTATCACCACTATGGAACAACATCCCATCACCACTCTGGAGCAAATTCCCATTACTTAAATGGAACAACATCCTATCACCACTCTAGAGCAATATCCTATTACCACTCTGGAGCAAAATCCTATCACCACTATGGAACAACATCCTATCACCACTCTGGAACAACATCACATCACCACTCTGGAACAACACCCCATCACCACTCTGGAACAACATCCCATCACCACAATGGTGCAACATCCCATCACCACTCTGGAGCAAAATCCCATCACCACTCTGGAGCAACATCCTATCACCACTCCTCTGGAACAACAACCTATCACCACTCTGGAACAACATCCCATCACCACTCTGGAACAACATCCCATCACCACTCTGGAGCAACATCCTATCACCACTCTGGAACAACATCACATCACCACTATGGAGCAACATCCTATCACCACTCTGGAACAACATCCCATCACCACTCTGGAGCAAATTCCCATTACTTAAATGGAACAACATCCTATCACCACTCTAGAGCAATATCCTATTACCACTCTGGAGCAAAATCCTATCACCACTATGGAACAACATCCTATCACCACTCTGGAACAACATCACATCACCACTCTGGAACAACACCCCATCACCACTCTGGAACAACATCCCATCACCACAATGGTGCAACATCCCATCACCACTCTGGAGCAAAATCCCATCACCACTCTGGAGCAACATCCTATCACCACTCCTCTGGAACAACAACCTATCACCACTCTGGAACAACATCCCATCACCACTCTGGAACAACATCCCATCACCACTCTGGAGCAACATCCTATCACCACTCTGGAACAACATCACATCACCACTATGGAGCAACATCCCATCTCCACTCTGGAGCAACATCCCATCACCACTATGGAGCAACATCCCATCACCACTCTGGAACAACATCCTATCACCACTCTGGAGCAACATCCTATCACCACTCTGGAACAACATCCTATCACCACTCTGGAGCAACATCCCATCACCACTCTGGAGCAACATCCCATCACCACTATATAACAACATCCTATCACCACTCTGGAGAAACATCCTATCACCACTCTGGAACAACATCCCATCACCACTCTGGAACAACATCCCATCACCACTCTGGAACAACATCCCATCACCACTATGGAACAACATCCCATCACCACTCTGGAGCAACATCCCATCACAACTCTGGAGCAACATCCCATCACCACTCTGGAACAACATCCCATCACCACTATGGAACAACATCCCATCACCACTATGGAACAACATCCCATCACCACTCTGCAGCAACATCCCATCACCACTCTGGAGCAACATCCCATTACCACTCTGGAACAACATCCTATCACCATCTGGAACAACATCCTATCACCACTCTGGAACAACATCCCATCACCACTCTGGAGCAACATCCCATCACCACTATGGAACAACATCCTATCACCACTCTGGAGCAACATCCTATCACCACTCTGGAGCAACATCCCATCACCACTATGGAACAACATCCTATCACCACTATGGAACAACATCCCATCACCACTCTGAAGCAACATCCCATCACCACTCTGGAGCAACATCCCATCACCACTCTGGGGCAAACATCCTATCACCACTCCTCTGGAACAACATCCCATCACCACTATGGAGCAATATCCCATCACCACTCCTCTGGAACAACATCCCATCACCACTCTGGAGCAACATCCCATTACCACTCTGGAACAACATCCTATCACCATCTGGAACAACATCCTATCACCACTCTGGAACAACATCCCATCACCACTCTGGAGCAACATCCCATCACCACTATGGAACAACATCCTATCACCACTCTGGAGCAACATCCTATCACCACTCTGGAGCAACATCCTATCACCACTCTGGAACAACATCCCATCACCACTCTGGCGCAACATCCCATCACCACTCTGGAGCAACATCCCATCACCACTCTGGAGCAACATCCTAACAACCTCCTCTGAAAAAACATCCCATCACCACTATGGAACAACATCCCATCACCACTCTGGAATAACATCCTATCACCACTCTGGAGCAACATCCTATCACCACTATGGGACAACATCCTATCACCACTATGGAACAACATCCTATCACCACTATGGAACAACATCCTATAAGCACTATGGAACAACTTCCTATCACCACTATGGAACAACATCCTATCACCACTCTGGAGCAACATTACATCACCACTATGGAACAACATCCTATCACCACTCTGGAGCAACATCCTATCACCATTCTGGAGCAACACCCTATCACCACTATGGAACAACATCCTATCACCACTATGGAACAACATCCCATCACCACTATGGAACAACATCCCATCACCACTCCTCTAGAACAACATCCCATCACCACTCCTCTGGAACAACATCACATCACCACTATGGAACAACATCCCATCACCACTATGGAACAACATCCCATCACCACTCCTCTAGAACAACATCCCATCACCACTCCTCTGGAACAACATCCCATCACCACTCCTCTGGAACAACATCACATCACCACTATGGAACAACATCCTATCACCACTATGGAACAACATCCCATCACCACTCTGGAGCAACATCCCATCACCACTCTGGAACAACATCCCATCACCACTATGGAACAACATCCCATCACCACTCTGGAGCAACATCCCATCACCACTATGGAGCAACATCCTATCACCACTCTGGAACAACATCCCATCACCACTATGGAACAACATCCCATCACCACTCTGGAACAACATCCCATCACCACTATGGAACAACATCCCATCACCACTCTGGAACAACATCCCATCACCACTCTGGAGCAACATCCTATCACCACTCTGGAGCAACATCCTATCACCACTCTGGAACAACATCCTATCACCACTCCTCTGGAGCAACATCCTATCACCACTCCTCTGGAACAACATCCCATCACCACTATGGAACAACATCCCATCACCACTCTAGAACAACATCCCATCACCACTATGGAGCAACATCCCATCATCCACACATATCCTAACCTGTCAGCAGTGTTGGGGAAGCTACTCTGAATATATAGTTTTATCAAGCTACCAATTACTTCACACTGGATGAGGTGAAGTTACACTTAATAAAAATATATACTGATCAAAAATATAAACGCAACATGCAACAATTTCAAGTTACAGATCATATAAGGAAATCAGTCATTAGGCCCTGAGCTATAGGTTTCACATGACTGGGCAGGGGCACAGCCATGGGTAGGCCTGGCTCCCAAGTGGGTGGGCCTATGCCCTTCCAGGCCCACCCACGGCTGCGCCCCTGCCCAGTCATGTGAAATCTATAGCTCAGGGGGAGCCAGGCCCAGCCAATCAGAATGAATTTTTCCCCACAAAAAGGCTTTCTTACAGACAGAAATACTGCTCAGTTTCATCAGCTGTCCGGCTGGCTGGTCTCATACGATCCTGCAGGTGAAGCCGGATGTGGAGGTCCTGGGCTGGCGTGGTTACACGTGGTCTGTGGTAGTGAGGCCTGTTGGACGTACTGCCAAATTCTCTAAAATGACATTGGAGGCGACTTATGGTAGAGAAATGAACATTCAATTCCCTGGCAACAGCTTTGGTGAACATTCCTGCATTCAGCATGCCAATTGCACACTCACTCAAAGCCTGAGACAGCTGTGGCATTGTGTGGTGTGATAAAACTGCACATTTTAGAGTGGCCTTTTATTGCCCCCAGCACAAGGTGCACCTGTGTAATGATCATGCTGTTTAATCAGCTTCTTGATATGCCACACCTGTCAGGTGGAGGGATTATCTTGGTAAAGGAGAAATGCTCACTAACAGTGATGTAAACTAATTTGTGCATAACATTTGAGAGAAATAAGCTTTTGGTGCATATGGAGAATTTCTGGGATCTTTTATTTCAGCTCATGAAACATGGGACCAACACTTTACATGTTGTGTTTATATTTTGGTTCAGTGTACTTTACTTAACTAAAGTTACATTGAAAAAGTAGTTCACTACATCCAAATTATTTAATGAAAGATGATCATATGTAAATCTGAAATGTGATACAATACAAATTGCAAGAACATTACATGTTAACAGAATGTGTAATTTGGCCTATTAAACACAAGGGAGAATCTGCAAGGTCTTAAAGAAAATGAATGCCTACTTCACCCATATTTTTCTGAGTTTGTTGGCAAAAACGCTATTAACAACTGAAAACACTAACTAGATTTTAATGTAGTTCAACTACCACCAAGCTACTGCAAAATGTAGTTCAATTACTAGTTGAACTACATGTAGTTCACGACTCCCCAACACTGCCTGGCGTCCTTAATAAACTTCAGATGACGGAATACAGCACTGTACATGGTACAATGGCAGGCTTGTGAGTTCGATTCCCATGGCAACCCATACGTACAATGTATGCACGTATGACAGGAAGTCGCCTTGGATGAAAGCGTCTGCTAAATGGCAAATATTATTATATCATGCAATAGTTATTTAATAAAAGCATGGTTATCATTACAATAGGGTTGTATTCTGTCAGCAGCAGTTTATCAACCAGTTTATAGAAGTGCAGCCAGGTGGCTAACATGCCAGGGTGGAAATACTACCAGATTTATATTGTATCTTTATGTTTATGTCTACAGTACATGTTGTTCTAATTGGGTTTAATAAAAGTGGTTCAATTCCGATTAAAAGTTGCTCATAAACAACACCCCAACACATACTGAGACTGGGAATAATAACTATTGTATTCATACTAACTACTGTTGCTACTGAGACTGGGAATAATAACTATTGTATTCATACTAACTACTGTTGAAACTGAGACTGGGAATAATAACTATTGTATTCATACTAACTACTGTTGCTACTGAGACTGGGAATAATAACTATTGTATTCATACTAACTACTGTTGAAACTGAGACTGGGAATAATAACTATTGTATTCATACTAACTACTGTTGAAACTGAGACTGGGAATAATAACTATTGTATTCATACTAACTACTGTTGCTACTGAGACTGGGAATAATAACTATTGTATTCATACTAACTACTGTTGAAACTGAGACTGGGAATAATAACTATTGTATTCATACTAACTACTGTTGAAACTGAGACTGGGAATAATAACTATTGTATTCATACTAACTACTGTTGAAACTGAGACTGGGAATAATAACTATTGTAGTTATACTAACTACTGTTGATACTGATAATGAGTTAGCTCTGGTTACACTCACCAAGTAAACTGTAGTATTCTCAGTTGTAGGAGTGTTGTGTCTTATTCAGACATTCCAGTATTCAGGTGTTTGGACTAAATTCTTCCCCCTCCTCAGCGCATTGTCATTCTGCTCTCTCTGTCCCAGACATCCATGGTTCCTGCTCTGTCACTTTATACACCTCTGTCTCTTTCTCTTCCCCCTGTTTCACAGAGACACTCACTCATCAGCTCAGGGCTCGTCTCCATAAAGGGGAGGAGCGAGAGAGAGGGAAGGAGAAGGAGTGAGGGTAGGAGAAGGAGAGAGGGAAGGAGATAGGGAAGGAGAAGGAGAGAGAGAAGGAGAAGGAGGGAGGGAAGGAGAAGGAGAGAGTGAAGGAGAAGGACAGAGGGAAGGAGAAGGAGAGAGGGAAGGTGAAGGAGAGAGGGAAGGAGAAGGAGAGAGAGAAGGAGAAGGAGAGAGGGAAGGAGAAGGATAGAGAGAAGGAGAGAGGGAAGGAGAGAGGGAAGGAGAGGGAGAGAGAGAAGGAGAAGGAGAGAGGGAAGGAGAAGGAGAGAGGGAAGGAGAGAGGGAAGGAGAAGGAGAGAGGGAAGCAGAAGGAGAGAGGGAAGAGAGAAAGAAGAGGGGTGTGAAAGAGGGGGCGTGGTGTGTGTGGGGGGGGATAGAGATATCGGTTTAGAGAAAGTGAAAGGGAGAAAAACAAGGTAAGGATGTATGTTTACGTATTTTAAGATGGAAAATGAACATGTTTTAATTCTGAAAGAGGGCATGTAACATGCACATGTGTGAAAGACTGTTTTCATGTTTCACGTGTCTTTTGGAGGGAGAAATAAGGAACGTGTGAATAATAAAATGTTGATTGCGTTACATGACGCTCGTCATGAGTGATTGCAAATGCCAAAACCAATGTTGTGTATGAACGCTAAAGTGTACTGCGGTCATATAACTTGAGTCGTGTTTCTTTAGGACACATAACAGTACAGAAACAAAATAGCACTACAGTTTCTTGAGATTAACGGGGCAGTCTGTGATTCGAAAAAAAAAAAATATATATATGTAATTAATTTAGAAAGTCCAAAAATGAATGTACCAATCGCAGACTGTAGCTTTAAACGTTATTTCTTATCCCCTCTTCAGTGTTCCTTTTACATGATGGGGACAGTAATGTAGCCTGTACATCCACTGTTATTGTAATAATGGAAAATAAGTGGAACTAATTTATGGTTTAATATATAATGAACAGATTATATGAAGGTTCAGGAAGATTGAACATTAAAACTCAGGAAGAAATGCATGCATTAACAGTTTAAGAGTTTAAAAGGATGCATGATTGGTTTAATGCATTATCATTTTTGTTATGAATATTTTATAGATATTTATTTTCGAAAGAATACAAAATTCTAACGCAAAACACAAACAACAAAAACATACACCAATACTTATTATCATGATAAAGAAACATGTCCTCTCTGACTCCATCTAGTGGTGGTTATCATCAGCTTCACTATATCAGCTGAATAGAAAAATGTCCTCTCTGACTCCATCTAGTTTTTACATTTACGTCATTTAGTAGACGCTCTTATCCAGAGCGACTAGGATTAAGTGCCTTGCTCAAGGGCACATCGACAGATTTTTCACCTAGTTGGCTTGGGGATTAGAACCAGCGACCTTTCGGTTACTGGCACAACGCTCTTAACCACTAAGCTACCTGCCGCCCCAGTGGTGGTCATCATCAGCTTCACTGTATCAACTGAATATGCTGTAATCGGTTATCAGCTGCGATCCCTGACTCTGTGACCTCTGACCCTGTGACCTGTAAAAACACAATTTCTTATGAACCCCCTTTTGAGTCCTATAATGTTACCATGACAACAGAACAGTTACACACCTCACCAAGGGGGCCGGGCAGAACCCTCTGATACTGTCACTGTCACTGTCCCCTCCCCTCCCCTCCCCTCCCCTCCCCCCTCCCCTCTGCCTCCTGCCTCCTCCACTCCCAGTTGTACAGCAGGTACTGTGTTTGTGTGTGTGTCTGCAGACTGGGGTCAGAGTCTAAGAGGTGAACATGGGTTGGTAATCTGTGATCAGGGCAGTGACAGGACAGGGTTCCCAAGGGATGTCGTAAGGGGCTTCGCCCTTCAAGTGCTGCTATAAAACTGGGCTTACTGCCCAGCTAAGCAGAAAAAAATGAGACTGTAAACTTGTAAAGACAGTATAGGCCATATGAAAACACACACACATTAAAACACAGGCATATGTAACCTGTGAACATAGGATATTGCCATGGAAACTGATATGTGAGCTGATGGGTCAGTGTGTCTGATGTCAGGTGCTTCTTGCACTGGTTGTCAAGACAACTCTTCAAAGAATTCCAGGCAACCCACTGGACACAGATGTCAATTCACCGTCTATTCCACGTTGGTTCAACGTAATTTCATTGAAATGGCGTGGAAACAACGTTGATTCAATCAGTGTGTGCCCAGGGGGTTATCTGTGACGAACCTTAATAATCATTGATAACCTTAACTACGCCAAATAGCAATCACAAAAAAGTACCTGTCTTGTGAAATAATATTATTATACCATTAAGTATCCACCCTAAAGTTAGTGCCATCCACTCCCTAGTCATCGGTCTCCACTACCTGTCCTGAACCATGAAGAATGATGTTACTATCCAGAGTTCCCTTTCCCTGTCCTGAACCATGAAGAATGATGTTACTACCCAGAGTTCCCTTTCCCTATCCTGGACCATGTAGAATGATGTTACCATCCAGAATTATTTTGGTCACCCTCATGGCTGATAGGAAAAAATGAAAAAATATATTTAATAAGTTTCCTTTCAATGTAATCACCTTCTCTAACATCAATAGTCATCTCTTCGGAGTGCCTGTGAAACTAGTACCATAAAACCATTCAGAATTCTTTTCAAACCTCATTACTGATTTACAGTAAAGAAAGATATTTCATGATTCTGCTTGGATAATCCCTCCCACGAAGACTGAATACAGTATTTTGTATGTGTATTTGGATTTATTATGGATCCCCATTAGCTGTTGCCAAGGCAGCATCTACTCTTCCTGGGGTCCAATCACAATTACATACAATAAAATAATACATAATACAACACATTATTACACACAACTCTACCACAACATATCTACAATACAACACATTATTACACACTACTCCACCACAACATATATACAATACAACACATTATTACCCACTACTCTACCACAACATATCTACAATACAACACATTATTACGCACTACTCTACCATAACATATCTACAATACAAAATCAATGATACAGCAAAATAACAATATTAAAATGCATGTGTGTGTAGAGTGCGTGTGTTAGCATGCGTTTCCGAATGCTGTGTGTGTGTGTCTCTTCACAGTCCACGTTGTTCCATAAGGTGTAGTGTTATCTGTTTTTTTAAATCTGATTTTACTGATTTCCTTAGTTACATGATGTGGAATAGAGTTCCATGTCGCCATTGCTCTATGTAGTACTGTGTGTTTCCCATAGTCTGTTCTGGATTTAGGGACTGTGAAGAGACCCCTGGTGGCATGTCTTGTGGGGTATGTATGGGTGCCTGATCTGTGTGCTAGTCGCTTAAATAGACAGCTTGGTGATGTCAACATGTCAATACCTCTCACAAAGACAAGCAGTGATGCAGTTAATCTCGCCTCCACCCTGAGCCAGGAGAGATTGCCATGCATATTATCAATGCTGGCTCTCCGTGTACATCTAAGGGCCAGCCGTGCTGCTCTGTTCTGGGCCAATTCTAATTTGTCTATATCCCTCTTTGTGTCACGAACAGAAGAGGACCCAAGAGCGCAAGTTCAAATTCAGAGTTCTTTATTCAAGGTTACAGGCGGGAAGAGGAGTCCCAGGGGTGTCAGGGGTCTTTCAGGGTCCTCCTGTGGGTACCTGTGCTCCGGGGGTCACCAAATGTCCGGGGGTGTCCAGTCCAAGTGCTTAGTGTGTGTGTTCCCCAGTGATGGAGCGGCGTATCGGGCCGAGGGTGGTGAAACGTCTGGGCACGCTCATCTGGTGGTCGGAGACCTGGGGGAACACACACACACAACAGCAATATGAATGGCAGGCAGAGGTACAGATCAGGGCTGGGCAAATATCGTGGTGAGAGACAGAAGGCAGAAACGAGTTACCGGAGGGGCTGAAGATCGGAGAGTAGTCGAGGTCCAGAAGGCAGGTTGGGATAGACGGGGCAGTAGAACAAGGAGGCAGTCAAGAAAGGATCGGTATCACAAACAGGAGTCAGAGCGCAGACAGGCAGGTTACTGGTCCGGGTTTGAAGACGATCTGACAGGGCTTGGCTGAAAACCAGGGCTTGATATACTGGGAGAGGTAGTGGGGAAATGCAGTTCAGCTGGCAGAGTAATTAGAACAGAGTGAGGCAAGGTGAGGATGGTGAGTGGGAAATGCAGTGCAGCTGGCCAGGTAACAAGAGCAGAGCAGGGCAGGTGGAGCTAGTTAGGCTGAGTAGAGAGAGGGAGGTGAGCAGAGTGGAAGATAATTGAATGCAATTAATGTTGCTACCAGGGAGAGAGAGTGCTCATGACAGGACCCCCCTCCAAGGGACGGCCCCAGAAGTCCCAAGAACAACATCATGCCGGGAGGGTGGAGGGGAGCAGGCGGCGGGTCAGAACTCCTCCGAGCGGTCCGAGTGAATCTCCTCATCCTCAGAAGGAGCTGGAGGGTCACGGTCGGGAGACAGGACAGGCACTGAGACAGGAGCAGGGCGGGCCGGACGGCTAGGAACCCCTCTTGGACGGCCCCCTACGGATTGCAGGCTGATCAGGATGTAGTCGGTGGAAGTCAGTGATAAGGGTCCGGTCCACTATCCTCCTGGCCGGGATCCAGGTCCTCTCCTCTGGACCATATCCCTCCCAATCAACGAGGTACTGGAGACCCCTACCCCTTCGCCTAGAGCGGAGCAGCCGCCGGACGGTGAAGACAGGACCGCCATCTACGAGGCGCGGAGGAGGTGGCGCCGGAGCTGCAGGGACCAGGGGACTTTCATGGACCGGCTTGACCTTGGAGACGTGGAAGGTGGGGTGGACCCGCATGGAAGCGGGCAACTGAAGTCGGACCGCCGTTGGACTGATGACTTTCTGCACAGGAAAAGGACCAATGAAGCGAGGGGCCAGCTTTCGTGATACAACCCGCAGCGGCAGATCCCGGGCAGACAGCCAGACCTTCTGACCAACCCGGTAAGTAGGTGCTGGGGTCCTCCGTCGGTTGGCACCGACGGCGTAGCTGGTTCCAGACTTCAGGAGCACAGTGCGAGCCTGGGCCCAAGTGCGGCGGCAGCGGCGGGCATACGCAAGAGCAGACGGACAGGTGGCATCCGCCTCCTGGCTGGCAAACAGTGGAGGTTGATACCCGTAGACACACTGAAAGGGGGAGAGCCCGGTGGAGGAACTGGTGAGTGAATTATGGGCATATTCCACCCAGAGCAGGTGTTGAGCCCAGGCCCGGGGATTTTGGGAAGCCACACACCTCAGTGCCTTCTCCAGCTCCTGGTTCATGCGTTCAGTCTGGCCGTTTGACTGCGGGTGGAATCCAGACGATAGGCTGGCGGTGGCCCCAAGGAGATGACAGAACTCCTTCCAAAAGGTTGCTGAGAATTGCGGGCCCGGGTCTGACACTATATCCTGGGGTAGGCCATGGATACGAAACACATGTTCCAGGACCACCTGGGAGGTCTCTTTAGCAGAGGGTAGTTTGGGAAGGGGCACGAAGTGGGTCATCTTACTAAAGCGGTCAACAATGGTAAGGATGACTGTGTGTCCGTCAGAGGGCGGAAGGCCCGTAACAAAGTCCAGTGAAACGTGGGACCAGGGCCTCTTGGGTATGAGTAGGGGTTGCAGCAACCCAGCAGGAGGCTGGTTGGGAGTCTTGTTTCGGTTACAAGTGGGACAAGCTCGGATGAATTCTCGGACATCCCGTCTCATCCCCCGCCACCAGAACCGCTGGCGGACCAGATGAAGGGTGCGAGTGATGCCGGGATGACAGGCCAGACGGGATTCGTGCCCCCACTGAATCACAGGTGACCTGAGATTTGCTGGAACAAACAGACGGTTGGGGGGCGCTGGTGCTTGGACCTGGCTGGTCCCGAAGAGCCTCCATGACCTGCTTCTCGATCTCCCAGGTGAGGGCCGCTACGACCAAGTGGCTGGGAAGAATGGGAGCTGTCATGGCGGTGGTCTCGTCCCTTCTGAAACATCCGGGAAAGAGCATCAGGTTTGATGTTGCGAGATCCCGGGCGGTAGGAGAGCGTGAAATTGAAGCGCGTAAAGAACAGAGACCACCGCTGTTGACGGGAGTTCAGCCTCCTGGCTGTTTGGATATACTCCAGGTTCTTGTGGTCTGTCCACACTACGAATGGTTCCTTTGACCCCTCTAACCAGTGCCGCCATTCTTCAAGGGCGAGCTTGACAGCCAACAGCTCGCGGTTCCCAATGTCGTAGTTGCATTCGGCAGGGGTTAGCCGACGGGAGTAGAAGGCACAGGGGTGCATCTTGCCATCCTCAGCTGCTCTTTGAGAAAGCACTGCACCCACTCCCACGTCCGAAGCATCTACCTCCACCACAAACTGCCTTGCTGCATCTGGCATCTGGAGGATGGGAGCAGAAGTGAAACATGTCTTGAGGATATTGAAGGCCTTATCAGCAGCTGATGTCCATTGGTACGGTTGTTTAGTGCTGGTTAGCGCCGTGAGGGGTGCAGCCACTGTGCTATAGTTTCTGATGAATCTCCTATAAAAGTTGGCAAAGCCCAGGAACTGTTGCAACTTCTTCCGAGACTCAGGAACTGGCCAGGAAGTGACAGCCGCCACCTTCGTGAGATCCATCTGAATGCTGCCCTCGGTCACCACATACCCCAGGAATGAAACGGTCTTGGCATGGAACTCGCACTTCTCTGCCTTCACGAAAAGAGAGTTCTCCAGCAGGCGGCGCAGGACCAACCGGACGTGGTGCGTGTGTTCTGACAGAGTCTTTGAGAATATTAAAATATCGTCAAGGTACACAAATACGAACGTATTTAGCATGTCCCTGAGGATATCATTCACTAGGGCTTGAAAAACTGCTGGGGCATTGGTGAGGCCGAAGGGCATGACGAGATATTCATAGTGGCCGGTTGGTGTGTTGAACGCTGTCTTCCATTCGTCTCCCTCCCTCATCCGCACCAGATGGTAGGCATTGCGAAGGTCCAGCTTAGTGAATACAGTGGCTCCCTGCAGCAGTTCGAAGGCAGACGAAAGTAAGGGCAGTGGGTAGCGATTCTTAACCGTGATGTCGTTCAGACCCCGGTAATCTATGCATGGACGAAGAGAACCGTCCTTCTTGCCGACAAAGAAGAATCCCGCTCCTGCGGGGAAGACGACGGTCTAATTATCCCGGAGGCAAGAGAGTCATTAATGTAGTCCTCCATGGCCTTTCTTTCCGGGGCTGACAGTGAATACAGACGACCCTTGGGAGGTGCTGTGCCAGGCAGGAGATCAATCGCGCAGTCATAGGGTCTGTGTGGGGGTAGAGATGTCGCCTTGGATTTGTTGAACACCTCTTTCAGGCTGTGGTAACAGGCCGGAACATTGGATATGTCGGAGGTAGCGCTAGATCCTTCCCGGTGAACGGGCAGGGTGGCCCCCCTTAAACAGGTCTGGTGACAACTCCTTCCCCACTCACGGACTGTTCCTGTCTCCCAGTCGATGTGGGGGGTTGTGCTGACGGAGCCACGGGTATCCAAGAATGAGTGGTTGGCCAGGTGAGTGTAGGAGGTGAAACTGGATGGACTCCTGGTGGTTTCCTGACAGCAGGATTGTCACAGGGGCGGAGATATGAGTGACAGTGCCAAGATGATGCCCATCCAGGGCTCGTGCAGGAATGGGTTGTGTCAGTTGATGATGGTTCACGCCCAGTTGCTGTGCAAGCTCAGGGTCCATGATGTTTGCTTCGGCTCCGGAATCCACAAGGGCGGCCAATGTATGAGTCTTGTCAGAAAGCTGAAGGCGGAGATGAAGCAGGGTCTTTCGGATGGAGGGAGACTGAAGGCTTGTTGAGCTCACCCGGATCTCCCCTACACCTGGTGAGCTGCGGCTTTTGCCGGACAAGTAGCGACACGGTGATTCTCGCCACCACAGTAGAGGCAAAGGTTGGAGCTTAGACGGCGCCGACGCTCCTCGGGAGTCAGAGAGGCACGGCCAATCTCCATGGGCTCAGGCTGATTGAGTTGGCTATGGGACTTGACAGGCAGGGGCTGGACAGAAGCGGTATCGACCCGAGTACGGATGGCAGGTTGACTGAGACGGCCCTTCTCCCTCCTCCGGGTCTGTATACGGCGGTCAATGCGAACGGCAAGGTCAATGGCGGCATCAAGCGTTGAGGGCGGGTCATGGGAAACAAGCTCGTCCTTGATATAGTCCGCCAGGCTATGGAGGAAGGCTTGCACCAGTGCCTCTGGGTTAAACGAGCTTTGACTGGCCAGGGTACGAAAGTCAATGGAGAAGTCTGCCACTGTCCGATTGCCCTGACGGATGGTGAGCAGAGCTTGTGACGCTTCGGCTGTTGGCGAGCCTAGGTCAAAGACCTTTAACATCTCCTCCTCAAAGGCACTGAAGGAGGCACAGGCTGGGGTTTGCCGGTCGAATTCCGCCGTTCCCCACAACCGAGCTCGACCGGTGAGATGTGTGATGACATACCCCACCTTGGCTCCCTCTGTTGAGAAAGTCCTGGGCTGTAGTGCAAACTGGATTCGGCAGCTGCTCAAGAATGGTCTTACTTGCTTCTGGTTGCCATCAAAACGTTCCGGGTTCCCAATCCTTGGTTCAGGAGCGTGGGGATCTGGTGGCAGCACTGCCGGGCCTGCAGCATTGGGACCTCCAGCGGAGGGATGAAGGAGTATCGGTGGTACAGGAACAAAAGGACCAGGGGGGTGCAGGTGGAGTAGCCGGGCTTGAGAGTAGTTGCAGGGCTTGGGCTAGCTGTTGTTGCTGCAGTTGGAACTGTTGTTGCTGCTGGTTGAATAGCTGGAGAAGGGAAGCGATGTCGCCAGCCATCCGATTTATGTCTCCCTCAGAGCGTTCCAGTCGCTGTAGGGCAGTCCTCTCTGGCTCTTCCTCCATCGTGGTCAGGGAGTGCGCTGGGTCCATGATGGTCAGATCGTTCTGTCACGAACAGAAGAGGACCCAAGAGCGCAAGTTCAAATTCAGAGTTCTTTATTCAAGGTTACAGGCGGGAAGAGGAGTCCCAGGGGTGTCAGGGGTCTTTCAGGGTCCTCCTGTGGGTACCTGTGCTCCGGGGGTCACCAAATGTCCGGGGGTGTCCAGTCCAAGTGCTTAGTGTGTGTGTTCCCCAGTGATGGAGCGGCGTATCGGGCCGAGGGTGGTGAAACGTCTGGGCACGCTCATCTGGTGGTCGGAGACCTGGGGGACACACACACACAACAGCAATATGAATGGCAGGCAGAGGTACAGATCAGGGCTGGGCAAATATCGTGGTGAGAGACAGAAGGCAGAAACGAGTTACCGGAGGGGCTGAAGATCGGAGAGTAGTCGAGGTCCAGAAGGCAGGTTGGGATAGACGGGGCAGTAGAACAAGGAGGCAGTCAAGAAAGGATCGGTATCACAAACAGGAGTCAGAGCGCAGACAGGCAGGTTACTGGTCCGGGTTTGAAGACGATCTGACAGGGCTTGGCTGAAAACCAGGGCTTGATATACTGGGAGAGGTAGTGGGGAAATGCAGTTCAGCTGGCAGAGTAATTAGAACAGAGTGAGGCAAGGTGAGGATGGTGAGTGGGAAATGCAGTGCAGCTGGCCAGGTAACAAGAGCAGAGCAGGGCAGGTGGAGCTAGTTAGGCTGAGTAGAGAGAGGGAGGTGAGCAGAGTGGAAGATAATTGAATGCAATTAATGTTGCTACCAGGGAGAGAGAGTGCTCATGACACTTTGTGGCACTTGACCATATGGCTGGGCAGTAGTCCAGGTGTGACAAAACTAGGGCCTGTAGAACTTGTTTTGTTAATAGCAATGTCAAGAAAGCAGAGCAGTGCTTCATTATGGACAGACCTCTCCCCATCTTAGCTACTGTTGCATCAATATGTTTGGACCATGACAGTTTACAATCCAGGGTTACACCAAGGAGTTTAGTGTCCTCAACTTGCTCAATTTCCACATTACTCATTACAAAATGTAGATGAGCTTTAGGGTTTAGTGAATGATTTCTCCCAAATACAATGATTTTAGTTTTTGAAATATTCAGGACCATCTTATTTCTTGCCACCCATTCTGAAACGATCTGCAGCTCTTTGTTTTGTGCAGTCATTTCAGTCGCTGTAGTAGCTGACGTGTATAGTGTTGAGTCATCCGCATACTCAAAGCCAGTGGCATGTCATTAGTAAAGATTGAAAAAAAGGGACCTAGACAGCTGCCCTGGGGAATGCCTTACTCTACCTGGATTATGTTGGAGAGGCTTCCATTAAAGAACACCCTCTGTGTTCTGTTGGACAGGTAACTCTCGATCCACAATATAGCAGGGGATGTAAAGCCATATCACATACAGTGGGGGAAAAAAGTATTTAGTCAGCCACCAATTGTGCAAGTTCTCCCACTTAAAAAGATGAGAGAGGCCTGTAATTTTCATCATAGGTACACGTCAACTATGACAGACAAAATGAGAAAGAAAAATCCAGAAAATCACATTGTAGGATTTTTAATTAATTTATTTGCAAATTATGGTGGAAAATAAGTATTTGGTCAATAACAAAAGTTTCTCAATACTTTGTTATATACCCTTTGTTGGCAATGACACAGGTCAAACGTTTTCTGTAAGTCTTCACAAGGTTTTCACACACTGTTGCTGGTATTTTGGCCCATTCCTCCATGCAGATCTCCTCTAGAGCAGTGATGTTTTGGGGCTGTCGCTGGGCAACACGGACTTTCAACTCCCTCCAAAGATTTTCTATGGGGTTGAGATCTGGAGACTGGCTAGGCCACTCCAGGACCTTGAAATGCTTCTTACGAAGCCACTCCTTCGTTGCCCGGGTGGTGTGTTTGGGATCATTGTCATGCTGAAAGACCCAGCCACGTTTCATCTTCAATGCCCTTGCTGATGGAAGGAGGTTTTCACTCAAAATCTCACGATACATGGCCCCATTCATTCTTTCCTTTACACGGATCAGTCGTCCTGGTCCCTTTACAGAAAAACAGCCCCAAAGCATGATGTTTCCACCCCCATGCTTCACAGTAGGTATGGTGTTCTTTGGATGCAACTCATCATTATTTGTCCTCCAAACACGACGAGTTGAGTTTTTACCAAAAAGTTATATTTTGGTTTCATCTGACCATATGACATTCTCCCAATCATCTTCTGGATCATCCAAATGCACTCTAGCAAACTTCAGACGGGCCTGGACATGTACTGGCTTAAGCAGGGGGACATGTATGTGTGTGTGTGTGTGTGTGTGTGTGTGTGTGTGTGTGTGTGTGTGTGTGTGTGTGTGTGTGTGTGTGTGTGTGTGTGTGTGTGTGTGTGTGTGTGTGTGTGTGTGTGTGTGTGTGTGTGTGTGTGTGTGCATGTGTGGATGCGTGTGTGGATGCGTGTGTGTATGTGTGTGTGCGTCCGTTTCCTGTATTGCAGTCACCTTATTGATTCGCATGCACACACACACGCACATACACACACACACACACAGGTTAGTGATTTACAGGTTATTACCAGGTTAGGTTCAGGGTAGCCCCGCCCCTTATGGTCCACATTGATTGATTGACATCTGATAAGACGATTGGATATGTTATGGCCATGGAAACCCCTAGAAGTGAATGAATAGTGTGTTTTGTAACACACCTCACCCTCCTCTCCCCATCCCTGCCTGACCGTACAGTCCAGTATATATACAGGTGTATCTTCCAGGGGGTTCCTCTACAGTTTGGGTTACTACTGCAACAGAGAGAGGGAAAGAGGAAGAGATCCAACTACGCTCAAATAACCTGAGAAGGTATGTAAGCTTTGAAAAGGTTTCTTTACATAACTGGTGTTATTATATGACAAAACAATTCAGATATCTTTATTTTCATTATGTTTACTGTTATTTATATTCTATTTATATTTATATATAGAGAGAATATTTATATATTCTATTTCTATCATTTATATTTTAAATGGTAAACGGTTTATAGTCCTTAGATGATAATATATTATGTTTTGAATTGTTTGTTATAACCATATAATTTTCTCGGTTATCGGTGCTTTGTCAAAATATATTTTCTCAGCGTTTGTCAGTTCAGTGGAAATATTGTCTTTATTCAATTAATTTAATTTTAGAAGCATAAAAAATTGACTTTGAATTAGTTGAAACTTTTGACTCGAATTACAAGAAAGTACTATGCTGTGATTGAAATAGATCACCAAACACACTTTGATGTTCATGTTGTTTGAGTTTCAAACAGTTACAATTATTTTATTTCTCTTACATGGTATACAGATGTAGGATCTTAATTTGAGCCAGTTTGCTACAGCAGGAAAATAATGTGAATAATTATATGGATTATAATGAATGGACATTTTTGTAAGGGGTTAAAAAAGAAATGTTAGGGAAAATCAAGTCTGAAATTTCAAACTGGAAATTACAAACTTCATAACCCTTTTTAAACCTCAAATACACTACACATTCACTTATTGCAGGAAAAGTCTCCTGCAACAGGGTGATAAAATTAAGATCAAATTAAGATCCTATAACTGTAGTATTACACCTAACCGTTAAGTTATTTAGTTATAGAACCCTATACACACTATATGTATACAGATCGTACATATATGACCATGATATATAGTATGTATAGGATTCTACATATGACAGACATTCTCTCAATCTAGGACAGAAAGCAGCAGTAAGGAGCAGTATTGTTCCATTTCCCACCAGCCTTTCAGTTCAATGTTAGCTTTTTAACACTTGAGGAACTAAAGGTATTCAATAAATAGTTATTCAGCAAAAGGATATTGGGTAAAAAAAAGGCCATGGTTGAGTTGAGCCATGTTGCCTAACACTTCAACAGTATGCACCTTTGTATCTCTTAGGAGAACCCTGTGCAACAAGGAAATAAAGTATGGGGGGGCTAAGCACAGGGAATGCAGTATGAACAGGGGCTAAGCACTGTTCTCTAATCAGTTTTGACAACGTTTTATTACAGTTTAACGATGTATCATAAAAATGCTTCCATATGCTAACTACACCCTCATTATATAGCATGTTGTGTTGTGGCCAAGAGATTTAACAACTGGGGCTGGGTCAGAGATTTGCTTGCAGTTGTCGATAATGCAATCCCACTTCATGATGATGATGACAGTCTCACTATCTCTGCCCCTACGTTCTCTCTCTCTCTCTCTCTCTCTCTCTCTCTCTCTCTCTCTCTCTCTCTCTCTCTCTCTCTCTCTCACACTCTCTCTCTCGCTCTAACGCTCTCTCTCTCTCTCTCTCTCTCTCTCTCTACGCTCTCTCTTTCTCACTCACTCTCTCTCTCTCTCTCTCTCTCTCTCTAACGCTCTCTCTCTTTCTCTCTCTCTTACTCTCTCTCTCTCACGCTCTCTCTCTCTCTCTCTCTCTCTCTCTCTCTCTCTCTCTCTCTCTGCTTTCTCTCTCTCTCTCTCTCTCGCTCACTCACCCCTCCATCCACCAGCCAACCCCCCCGTCCCCCAAAGACTGATGATGTCACCGGTGCTGGGTGTGTCCTTCCTGGCCCTGGTCCTATCAGGAGGAGCCTGGGCGTTTGCTCCCATCGGGGGTGGAGCCTCCACCCACGTTAGCATCACGGGAGTGGCCGTGCTACAGAAGGTCACGGATGTGTGCCGAGCAATCGCAGAGACAGAGGGACGAGACTTCACCCCCACTGTAAGTGTGTGTTTGTGCGTGTGTGTGTGTGTGTGAGAGAGAGAGAGAGCGAGAGAGAGAGAGAGAGAGAGAGAGAGAGAGGGGAGAGAGAGAGAGAGAGAGAGAGAGAGAGAGAGAGAGAGAGAGAGAGAGAGAGAGAGAGAGAGAGAGAGAGAGAGAAAGGAAATAGAGTTGTTTGTAAAAATGTCTACCCTTTGACCTCTGACCTTTCCCTTTAGGGTAACTCTGCTGAAGAGCTGGTCCAGGCCTGCCTGGGACCCAAAGCAACAGGTGAAGTGTCGGCAGCTAAGTTCAAATCTGCCCTGAACGAGATCTACGTACAGAACGGACAGGTGGACAGAGACTTTGTCAACAGGTTGGTGCTACATTGATAGAGGATGAGGTTCCCTTATTATGTAAAATGCTTTGAGTGCTTGGAAATAGCACAGGAAAAGCAACATACGTTTTTTATTAAATTTTTATTTAACTAGTTTTAAAAACAATTTAGTTTTCTTCTCCAGCACACGTCACATGCGTCATACGGCCCAGTACATCAGGACCTCTATACCAGGCGGTGTCAGAGGAAGGCCCTAAAAATGGTCAAAGACTCCAGCCACCCTAGGCATAGACTGTTCTCTCTGCTACCGCACGGCAAGCGGTACCGGAGCGCCAAATCTAGGTCTAAAAGGCTTCTTAACAGCTTCTCCTTCCAAGCCATAATACTCCTGAACAGCTAATCAAATGGCTACCCAGACTATTTGCATTGCCCCCTCTCCCCCACCCCCCTTTTTACGCTGCTGCTACTCTCTGTTTATTATCTATGCACAGTCACTTTAATAACTCTACCTACATGTACATATTACCTCAATTACCTCCACTAACCTGTGCCCCGCACATTGACTCTGTACCGGTACCCCCTGTATATAGCCTAACTACTGTTATTTTACAGCTGCTCTAATGATTATTATCATTATTTAATTTTTTGTACTTATCTATTTTTTACTTAACACTTATTTTTCTTAAAACTGCATTGATGGTTAAGGGCTTGTAAGTAAGCATTTCACTGTAAGGTCTACAACTGTTGTATTCAGCGCATGTGACAAATACAATTTGATTTGATTTGATATGCTGCTCTCAAACACTTTATTCCTAAGCAACTTATTGTAAAAGTTTAGGATGTGATTCACTCATACACCCTTCTTCTAGTGTATCTAATGTATGACCTACATAAACAATTAGTCATTGTCATTATTGTGACAGCCCAAGTGAACATTTTCTATTTCACTCCTACAGTTGTTTTCTATATAAAACCAATTGATCATAATCTTTATTATAACAGCCCAGCCCATCACTTTAACTCAGAGGCGTTTTCTGAGGGCCGGCGCCTTATCACTGATGGGGTGGCCAGCATTAAGGCCAACATACGAAAGGAAAACTTCCAGGCTGCCAGAGAGACACTGGGGAGAGTACTGCACACGCTACAGGTAAGAGAGAGAGAGGGGGGGTACCACACAGTACAGATAGCTAGAGAGACACTGGGGAGAGTACTGTACACAGTACATAGAGAGACACTGGGGAGAGTACTCTACACAGTACAACTATTTTCTAGTGCTCCTAAATGTTTTGTTGTGCTCCTAACTTTTATATGTTGGGAGCACCAGTGTGATTAGATCCCAGACTGGAGGTAAAGGGAGAGAGAGGGAGAGGGAGAGAGAGAGAGGGGGGAGTGGGAGAGGGAGAGGGAGGAGTGGGAGAGGAGAGAGAGGGAGGAGTGGGAGAGGGAGAGAGAGGAGGGGGGAGGGAGAGGGAGAGAGAGAGAGAGAGGGAGAGGGAGAGGGAGAGGGAGAGGGAGAGGGAGAGGGAGAGAGAGAGAGAGAGAGGGAGAGAGAGGAGTGGGAGAGGGAGAGAGAAAGGGAGGAGTGGGAGAGGGAGAGAGAGAGAGAGGAGTGGGAGAGGGGGTTGAAGGGAAAAGAGGGAGACAGTCTGAACTTCCAGGAATGAAGGGAGATAAGATAAGGAATGAAAGGATATAGGGAGAAGGGGAGGTGGAGGGGAGAGAGAAAGACAACATCTATTTCACCTAATGTCTCATTTCATATTTCACGTTGGCTCAAGTGTTATCTTCTGAACCAAGTTGACTTCTATCTTGAGGTGTCTGTTTTACCCACTGTAATAGGGAATTAGATAGATCATTTTCCCACAGACAGAGTTGGTATATAATTCATGCTTGTGTTTTGTCAGGACTTCTACAGCCACAGTAACTGGGTGGAGCTGGGATACACTGAACCCTACGCCAACCTGATCCGCCCCGATCTCCCACTGGAAAACCTGGCAGGTAGGGTGGGTTTGGGAAGGAAGGAAGGAGGGAGGGGGGGTGTTAGGGCAGGGAAGGAAGGAGGGAGGGAGGGAGGGAGGGAGGGAGGGAGGGAGGGAGGGAGGGAGGGAGGGAGGGTGGTAGGGCAGGGAAGGAAGGAAGGAGGGGGGTGGTAGGGCAGGGAAGGAAGGAAGGAGGTGGGGGGTGGTAGGGCAGAGATGGAAGGAAGGAGGGAGGGAGATAGGGGGTAGGGCAGGGATAGAAGGAAGGAGGGAGGGAGGGAGGGTGGTAGGGCAGGGAAGGAAGGAAGGAAGGGGGGTGGTAGGGCAGGGATGGAGGGAGGGAGGGAGAGAGGTAGGGAAGGGAGGGAAGGAGGGAGGGTGGTAGGGCAGGGAGGGAAGGAAGGAGGGAGGGAGGGAGGGTGGTAGGGCAGGGATGGAAGGAGGGAGGGAGAGAGGTAGGGAAGGGAGGGAAGGAGGGAGGGTGGTAGGGCAGGGAGGGAGGGAGGGAGGGAGGGAGGAGGGAGGGAGGGAGGGAGGGTGGTAGGGCAGGGAAGGAAGGAGGGAGGGGGGTGGTAGGGAAGGGAGGGAAGGAAGGAAGGGGGGTGGTAGGGCAGGGATGGAGGAGTGAGGGAGAGAGGTAGGGAAGGGAGGGAAGGAGGGAGGGTGGTAGGGCAGGGAGGGAGGGAGGGAGGGAGGGAGGGAGGGAGGGAGGGAGGGAGGGAGGGAGGGAGGGAGGGAGGGAGGGAGGGAGGGAGGGAGGGCAGGGAAGGAAGGAGGGAGGGGGGTGGTAGGGCAGGGATGGAAGGAGGGAGGGAGGGAGGGAGGGAGGGAGGGTGGTAGGGCAGGGAAGGAAGGGAGGAGGGAGGGGGGGTGGTAGGGCAGGGAAGGAAGGAAGGAGGGAGGGAGGGAGGGAGGGAGGGAGGGAGGGAGGGCAGGGAAGGAAGGAAGGAGGGAGGGAGGGAGGGAGGGTGGTAGGGCAGGGAAGGAAGGAAGGAAGGAAGGAAGGAAGGAAGGAAGGAAGGAAGGAAGGAAGGAAGGGAAGGAAGGAAGGAAGGAAGGAAGGAAGGAAGGAAGGAAGGAAGGAAGGAAGGAAGGAAGGAAGGAAGGAAGGAGGGAGGGGGTGGTAGGACAGGGATGGAAGGAGGAGGGGGAGAGAGGGAGAGAGGGAGGGAGGGAGGGAGGGAGGGAGGGAGGGAGGGAGGGAGGGAGGGAGGGAGGGAGGGAGGGAGGGAGGGAGGGAGGGAGGGAGGAGGGAGGGAGGGAGGGAGGGAGGGAGGGAAGGAAAGAGGGAGGCATGCTTGGAATGTGAGAGAAAAAGTACGTTAGCAGATTAAAAAGGAGAGACAAAGAGAGAAATCTGCTGCCACCTCTGGCTTCATGTGATGATGAGGTCATTAAGGGTTTACAGGAAGTCTAAAGGGCAGACAGGGACACACACACACACACATTATCTGTTATGGAGAAAACAGAGCGATATGAAGCAGAATAGTCAGAGGGAATTATGGGATAGAGAAAGACATATCTACACTACCAGTCAAAAGTTTGGACACACCTACTCATTCCAGGGTTTTTCTCAATTTTTACTATTTTCTACACTGTAGAATACTACTGAAGACATCAAAACTATGAAATAACACATATGGAATCATGTAGTAACCAAAAAAGTGTTAAACAAATCAAAATATATTTTATATTTTGAGATTCTTCAAATAGCCACCCTTTGCTTTGAAGACAGCTTTGCACACTTGGTGTTGCTCAATCCAACGTGTCACTTGGTGTTAGTCAATTTAAATGAAGGGAAATAATACTGTGAGCAAAATCATTAATCATATCACTGGTAAATCATTTTAAAGATTTGAGCATTTGTGGCGTCCATTTCAGAAAATCCTAATTTACTCAAATGTCTCATTGGTGGTACCATCATTGGTGTTACCACTGCTACAGGTGGCACAGTGTTATTATAATGGTAAAAATGATTTAAAGTTATTAAGCTGCCATATTAGTTGATTTAGAATGGTAACATGCATTTATATCAATAACAAAATATAGAAAAAATATATATATATTTTTTAATGCCACCGTAATTCAAGAACGACTCTTAAAAGTTGTGTTTTGGTTCTGTAGATGTCAGCACCCCGACCTGCAGTGACTGTGCCAATGGGGGGTTCTGTTCAAACTCCATCCTGCCTAACATCCTTAATGAGAAGAAACTCACCTCTGGGTACATGGGGATCTTCTCCGCAGCTAAGCCTAAAGGTACACCCACATACACATACACATAGACACACACACACACACACACACACACACACACACACACACACACACACACACACACACACACACACACACACACACACTACCCTCCCCACATACCCACACACTCCATGTATAACATCACCTCTCTTCCCACAGGTAAGTGTAGTCATGGCGGTGCAGCTGACCTGACCAGCTCGGAGGTTCCTCGCGGGGGCATCAGCAAGGACGAGCGTCGCTCCGACAACATGGCCCTGCACACTGCCGCTGTCACCGTGGCAACAACCGCCACCCTCCAGCTGCTGGACGACATCCGGGGAGCTGCCGGTGACAACGACTACCTACGGTATGGAGAGGGGTAGAGGGGGTGAAGGGGAGGAGAGGCTAGAGGGGGTGAAGGGGAGGAGAGGGTAGAGGGGGTGAAGGGGAGGAGAGGGTAGAGGTGGTGAAGGGGAGGAGAGTGGAGAGGGGGTGAAGGGGAGGAGTGGATAGAGGGGGGTGAAGGGGAGGAGAGGGTAGAGGGGGTGAAGGGGAGGAGAGGGTAGAGGGGGTGAATGGGAGGAGAGGGTAGAGGGGGTGAAGGGGGGAGAGGGTAGAGGGGGGTGAAGTGGAGGAGAGGGTAGAGGGGGTGAAGGGGAAGAGTGGATAGAGGGGGTGAAGGGGAGGAGAGGGTAGAGGGGGTGAATGGGAGGAGAGGGTAGAGGGGGTGAAGGGGAGGAGAGGGTAGAGGGGGTGAAGGGGAGGAAAGGGGTAGAGGGGGTGAAGGGGAGGGAGAGGGTAGAGGGGGTGAAGGGGAGGAGAGGGTAGAGGTGGTGAAGGGGAGGAGAGTGGAGAGGGGGTGAAGGGGAGGAGTGGATAGAGGGGGTGTAGGGGAGGAGAGGAGAGGGGGTAGAGGGGTACGGGGGGTGAAGGGGAGGAGAGGGTAGAGGGGGGTGAAGGGGAGGAAAGGGGTAGAGGGGGTGAAGGGGAGGAGAGGGGTAGAGAGGGTGAAGGGGAGGAGAGGAGAGGGGTAGAGGGGTAGAGGGGGTGAAGGGGAGTAGAGGGGTAGAGGGGGGAAGGGGAGGAGAGGGTAGAGGGGGTGAAAGGGAGGAGAGGGTGGAGTGGGTGAAATGGGGGAGAGGGTAGAGGGGGTGAAGAGAAGGAGAGGGGTAGGGGGGTGAAGGGGAGGAGTGGGTAGAGGGGGTGAAGGGAAGGAGAGGGTAGAGGGGGTGAAGGGGAGGAGAGGGGGGAAGAGGAAATTACACTCTCTCTTTATCTCTCTCTCTCTCCCACAGCTTCATGGGCATAGCGCGTTCATCAGTGGTTGCTTTTGTGATCGACACCACAGGGAGCATGAAGGATGACATCCTTGAAGCCAAGAGAGTCGTCAATGAGATCATCGACAGCAAGAAGGGAACGCAGGATGAGCCCTCCCAGTACATCCTGGTCCCATTCAACGACCCAGGTTAGGCTGGCTTTACACTCCACCAAGCATTATCCTCAGCAAAATCTCACTGACAACTCTGGCATTCACCGAAATGCCTGTGCGGTTTGTGGTTAAGTCAGGAAGTGGTTAGTGATCATGTGTGTGTGTGTGTGTGTGTGTGTAGCGTTCGGACCCCTGATAAGAACGTCAAACCCTGATGTTATGAAAAGAGAGATCGCTAAACTCAAGGCTGATGGAGGCGGAGACCTCCCTGAGATGTGCCTGTCAGGGCTACAGGTACAGTGATTGACATGGCTATCTTCCAATCAGGTTTAGGATATAATCCCAATCTCTGTAGTGCTCCTAACAGTAAGTAAAGACTCTAAGCACTCTCTCTCTTTCTCTCTCTCTCTCTCTCTCTCTCTCCCTCTCCAGTTGGCGCTGACCGGTGCCCCTGCGTCGTCCCACATCTATGTTTTCACAGATGCCGTTGCCAAGGACATTGCGTTGAAGGACACCATCGTGGCCCTGATCAGGAGCACCAAGTCAACCGTGAGCACTTCCTCAAACACTTCCTGTTTTAGTAGAAACCATTTCCTGCATTTCAAGATCTTATTCATTAGGGCACACAGTAGCAAAACGCAGCAAAATGTTTTGCAATGGCAAACGAAAAACAATAAATTCTTATTGGACAAGTTTGGGTAGTCCCTCCATGTTTTCTTCCATTTGGTGCCTAATGAATACGACCAGGCAAACCACCCGACCTCTCTCAAACACACTTATGTGTCTCTCCAGGTGTCTTTCTTCATGACTGGTGATGGTGCTGGTGCTAGAAGGAGGAGGCGTGGGTTAGAGTCCAGGGCAGCTACATTCGAGACCTACAAGGACCTGGCGGTGGCGTCTGGTGGTCAGGCCATTGGAGTCACCAAGGAAAACCTGCCCCAGGCCACTGACATCATCATCGACTCCTCCACCTCCGCTCTGGTGAGTCAACGATGGTGGCCATTTTGTTTTGGATCAGTAGTTGATTTAAAATCATTCAAAACTTGATCAATAAAAAAAAAACACTTGTGCTTTATAAATAATGCATTTTAGAAATGCCTAGGAGTTATACCCCTGAAAGGGGGAAATATATAAATAAATCACATGGAGATGTAGCTTTGGCTTCAAGTCACTTGCACCCCTATATATTAATTCCTAGGTATCACAAATCAATCTCAGATCAGACATCAAGAGCACACAGGTCGTATAATCAACATTTAGATAAATGAATAGCATATTACTTGCTGGTACACATTATGATTCTGTATTATTATTTCGTTATTTTTAAGGCACTTTTAATTCTGTCACATAGGCATAATTGTTATGTCTATGGTTATTAAATCCTCCACATTACATCAACACAGCAACATACAGTACATCACATCTTATTTCTATCTGTTTCTTCCTCTCTCATTCTGTCTGTTTCTCCTCCTCCTCAGGTGACAGTCCTACAGCGAGCGAGGAACCCGGGCAAAGCTGAGACATTCTCCTTCCTGCTGGACGAGTCTCTGAACAACATCACCATCTACATCACCGGAAAGGCCCTCACCTTCACCCTGAAGAACCCTTCAGGTAAGAACCTCAAACACCTACACACTGATCTAAGGTCAATTTTCAGGTAAGGTTCACCTAACTGAATAGGATGACATTTCCCCTAAACACTGATCTAAGGTCAGTTTTCAGGTAAAGGGTCACCTAACTGAATAGGATGACATTTCCCCTAGACACTGATCTAAGGTCAGTTTTCAGGTAAAGGTTCACCTTACTGAATAGGATGACATTTCTCAATGGTTACAGTTGACATTTTAGTAATTTTAGCAGACGCTCTTATCCAGAGCGACTTACAGTTAGTGAGTGCATATATTTTTCATACTGCCCCCCGTGGGAAACGAACCCACAACCCTGGTGTTGCAAGCGCCATGCTCTACCAACTGACATGTTTGAGTATGCAGCTAGCCTGATGTTTTTATGGCACAATGCACGTTTCAACAACGTATCATGAACCAGTTACAGCCCAATGACAGTATATTTGACTGTATCCTCCTCGCCATTACAGGTGTGACCCAGAAACAGAACGAGGCCAATGGTAAACTGGGGACCGTCCAGACGGTGGGCAACCTCTACCGGGTCCGTCTGGCCTCCAACAAACAGACAGGATTATGGGAAATCAGCATGAACTCCAACCAGCCTTACACACTGAAGGTCACGGGTGAGTTTCCACAGAGATACCCCTGTTCTATTTAGTTGTGTGTAATGCTCATGTTTACCACTAGAAGGCATCCATGATACATACAAAGCCCAGACCTGGGATTAAATTATCAAATCAAATCAAATGTGTCACATTTAATCACATGCACCGAATACAACAGGTGTAGGTAGACCTTACAGTGAAATGCTTACTTATGAGCCCTTAACCAACAATTCAGAGTTTTAAAAAGTAAGTAAAAAAAGTAAGAAAAAAACTGGTACCGAG
The DNA here is from genome assembly GCF_020615455.1 of Coregonus clupeaformis. NCBI lineage: Eukaryota > Metazoa > Chordata > Actinopteri > Salmoniformes > Salmonidae > Coregonus > Coregonus clupeaformis. Next base: position 41,129,403 of record NC_059226.1, read on the forward strand.
GCAATGTGCAGGGGTTCAGGTTAGTCGAGGTAATTGAGGTAATATGTACATGTAGGTAGGGGTAAGGTGACTATGCATACATAATAAACAGAGTAGCAGCAGTGTATTCTTGAAATCTGTACCATTTGAAATACTTAAAAATACTATTTAAATCGATTTCAACTTTGAACACAGGTCTGAAATAACCATATAGAGAAGGGAGAGAATACAGCTCTCACTCCCTGGAAGACATGGGTAATGAGGACTTCCTGGTTACGGTAGCCGAGGTCCCTGCAGGGAGTTTGTGGTGCTGTTAAAGGGACAGATGTAGTCTCCTCCACTGTGTGTGTGCATCCTGGTCTCATAGACTAGACATATCATAGTAAACGTAAATCCGGGACAGTCAGATCACTATGATACGTTACGTTTGGTATGGTTACATAAGACAGAAGGTTTCTTAAGGCAAAAACAAAAGGAGAATGGATGGTTGGTCGTGGTTGACGGGAGGGTGTATAACACAAACGTCTAGCATCCCAAAGGTTGTGTGTTCGTAACTCATCACAAACAATTTTAGCAACTTTGCAACTACTTACTACTTTTTAGCTACTTTGCAACTACTTAGCTAACGCTTCCCCTAACCTCAACACGTTTAGCTAACTCTTCCCCTAACCTTAACCCTTTTAGGTAATCCTTCCCCTAACCTTAACCCTTTTAGCTAACGCTTCCCCTAACCTTAACCCTTTTAGCTAACGCTTCCACTAACCTTAACCCTTTTAGCTAACGCTTCCACTAACCTTAACCCTTTTAGCTAACGCTTCCCCTAACCCGAACCTTAACCCTTTTAGCTAACTCTTTCCCTAACCTTAACCCTTTTAGCTAACGCTTCCCCTAACCTTAACCCTTTTAGGTAACGCTTCCCCTAACCTTAACCCTTTTAGCTAACTCTTTCCCTAACCTTAACCCTTTTAGGTAACGCTTCCCCTAACCTTAACCCTTTTAGCTAACGCTTCCCCTAACCCGAACCTTAACCCTTTTAGCTAACTCTTTCCCTAACCTTAACCCTTTTAAAATGATGTAAAAAGATGTCAAAAAAGTATTTGAATCCAGGTCTGGCAGAGCCATAAAGAGAAGGGAGACAATACAGCCCTGACTCTGTGTGTATGTGTGTGTGTGTGTGTGTGTGTGTGTGTGTGTGTGTGTGTGTGTGTGTGTGTGTGTGTGTGTGTGTGTGTGTGTGTGTGTGTCTCTCTCTGTCTGTCTGTCTCCAGGTCAGAGTACCATTGCCTTCATTTATGACTTTGTGGAGACCTTCGAGGGACCTCACCCAGGATACGCCCTCATCTCTGGCCGTCCAAAAGCAGGTAAACACAACATCATCTTAAAATCATTATCCTATCAAGCAGGTAATCTGTTGATCACAATTAAACTAAGGCGACATCATCTACATGAATGCAGATGCCACTTCAATAAAGCCGTTAGATACAGTTTATCATTGCGCACGTCGTTTTTCTGACTGGCGACAGGTTTTGCACTCATCGCTGCATTCTCTATCACAAAGTAGGCTGGCCCTCTTTGATGTTGCGTAGGTCGAAACAATGCATTCTGTTCATTTATAAAGCCTACTTAATCAAAGTCATAAAAAGCCATTAACTGTAATTTGTAAAAATGTATCTGAACCTAGAACAGTTACATAGCCACACCCTTCAAGAGGATGTTCCTCCTCTCTTTCTCTCCCTACCCCTACACTCCTCCTCCTCTCTCTCTCACTCTCTTTCCCTCCGTTGCTCCTCTCCGCTCTCCTCCTCCCAGGTATGCCTGCCATGCTGTTTGTATCAGTGTTGGGCAGAAAGGGCCCAGCCTCTTTCAAGGTGGCCGACGTCGCCTTGGTGACAGCGTCAGGGTCAGTGGTCGTAGGCGGGGCCCTGGAAGACATGGGCAACGGGGACTTCCTGGTTACTGTAACCAAGGTCCCTGCGGGGGAGTTTGTGGTGCTGTTGAACGGGACAGACGTGGTTTCCTCCACCATGTTCCAGAGACAGTCCACCACTCAGATGTCCATCTCCAAGGTTACCATCAAGGTAAGTGATGATGACACACTTCCTGTTTACATTGAAAAACGGCTTTCATTTGTAAATCATGAAGGAGCCTATATTGCATATTGGGATAGAGTTCGAAAATAACCACGGTCATAGACATTCATAGATAGTATCATAAAGAAAAATGTGCCTGACCATTACTCTCTAAACATGTAGTACTGTGGGCCCTACTTACAAATGACAACATGGACTTTCTAAACACAGCCATGTGTCACTCCCTGTAAATGGGCCAACAAACAAACTGCACATGTTCAAAAGTGGAACTCACAACAACTCCTCAACAATTACTCTTCCTTCTTCTTCTTGTCTTCTCTGGCTGTGGTGGACAGAAGCATGGAGCCTGGTAAAGCCTTCAGCCTTCCCTTCACCGTCATGACCGACGCCACTGGAGGCACCTACAAAATCAGTGCCAGAAACGACAGAGACTTCAAGATGAACGTCCCCAGCAGGTAGGGATCAGGCCTGGAATATCCTGAGACTGGTCCCAGATCTGTTTGTACCGTCTTGCCAACTCCTATGGCCATTGTCACGTGGCACATTGACCATAGGAATTGGCAATTTAAGCACAAACAAATCTGGGACCAGGTTATCTGGTCAAAATTAGCTTCTTCTCTGCTGGCAAAATGACTCAACATTACTAAATATTGTCCTCTCTTGGCATCATTTGTATTGACAAATAATGCTAACCCATTGCTGATGCTAACTTAACAGCATCACTGTGGCCACCGGAGGAAACACCACAGGGGAACTGACCATCACGGTGCCCGCCAACACACCCTCAGGAACGGACGTCACCCTGACCATCGAGGCAGTGGCCCCCGGGGCGGTCGACTCCAACTACGCCGTCCTGCGCCTCTCTGTTGTCACCAAGGTAACTGCAGAGATACAGAGATAGATATCAATATATAATACTGAACAAAAACAAAAGCAACATATAACAATTCCAAAGAGCTACAGTTCATATAAGGGAATCAGTCAATTAAAATAAATCATTAGGCCCTAATCTATGGATTTCACATGACTGGGAATACAGATATGCATCTGTTGGTCACGGATACCTTTAAAAAAAAGTAGGGGTGTGGATCAGAAAACCAGTCATATCTGGTGTGACCACCATTTGCCTCATGCAGCGCGACACATCTCCTTCGCATAGAGTTGATTAGGCTGTTGATTGTGGCCTGTGGAATGTTTTCCCACTCCTCTTCAATGGCTGTGCGAAGTTGCTGGATTTTGGCGGGAACTGGAACACGCTGTCGTACACGTCGATCCAGAGCATCCCAAACAAGCTCAATGGGTGACATGTGTGGTGAGTATGCAGCCCATGGAAGAACTGGGACATTTTCAGCTTCCAGGAATTGTGTAGAGATCCTTGTGACATGAGGCTGTGCATAATCATGCTGAAACATGAGGTGATGGTGGCGGATGAATGGGACGCCAATGGTAGATAAATTAACTTTAAATTCTCTGGTAACAGCTCTGGTGGACATTCCTGCAGTCAGCATGCCAATTGCACAGTCCCTCAAAACTTGAGACATCTGTGGCATTGTGTTGTGTGTCAAAACTGCGTATTTTAGAGAGGCCATTTATTGTCCCCAGCGCAAGATGCACCTGTGTAATGATCATGCTGTTTAATCAGCTTCTTGATATGCCACACCTGTCAGGTGGATGGATTATCTTGGCAAAGGAGAAATGCTTACTAAGAGGGATGCTTTTTGTGCCTATTTCTGGGATCTTTTATTTCAGCTCATGAAACATGGGACCAACACTTTACATGTTGCGTTTATATTTTTGTTCAGTATAGAACCCTGTGTGTGCATTCTAATGTGACATCACAATGGGTGTAGAAATGTAAGACAGTAGAGCTATAGATAAAGATACACTAGAGAGCTGAGAGGCCTTTGTGGGCTGTCTCCACTATATGGTCTGTCTCCACTATATGGGCTGTCTCCACTATATGGGCTGTCTCCACTATATGGGCTGTCTCCACTATATGGGCTGTCTCCACTATATGGGCTGTCTCTACTATATGGGCTGTCTCCACTATATGGGCTGTCTCCACTATATGGTCTGTCTCCACTATATGGGCTGTCTCACTATATGGGCTGTCTCTACTATATGGTCTGTCTCCACTATATGGTCTGTCTCCACTATATGGTCTGTCTCCACTATATGGTCTGTCTCCACTATATGGGCCGTCTCCACTATATGGTCCGTCTCCACTATATGGTCCGTCTCCACTATATGGTCTGTCTCCACTATATGGGCTGTCTCCACTATATGGGCTGTCTCCACTATATGGGCTGTCTCCACTATATGGTCTGTCTCCACTATATGGGCCGTCTCCACTATATGGTCTGTCTCCACTATATGGTCTGTCTCCACTATATGGTCCGTCTCCACTACATCGTCTGTCTCCACTATATGGGCTGTCTCCACTATATGGGCTGTCTCCACTATATGGTCCGTCTCCACTATATGGTCTGTCTCCACTGTATGGGCTGTCTCCACTTCTAAATAGCCTCCTTTCCTCATCTTTTCTCCATCATCATCATGGTCTCTCTCTCTCTCTCTCTCTCTCTCTCTCTCTCTCTCTCTCTCTCTCTCTCTCTCTCTCTCTCTCTCTCTCTCTCTCTCTCTCTCTCTCTCTCTCTCTCTCTCTCTCTCTCCCCTCCTTCAGGTTACAGATTTCACCCCTCCCCAGTGCGAGGTGGTCAGCTTCTCGTCGGACGACTGCCCCGCTGACACAGCAGCCTGCAGCTCTCTGCCAATCTGACCGACGGCGTCAACGGCACCGGTATTGCCAGTCTCACACACCGGCAGGGCGTGGGCAGCCTCACCCACACTGACCTGAATCAGACGGTTGTCGCGGCAGCGTTCAACGCTTCGTGCTGCTCTCTGACAGTGGAGCTGGTGGCGGTGGACAAGGCTATGAACGTGGGCACCTGTCTGTTTTCCATAGTCCGCAACGCGGGACCGCCCTCCCTCGCTCTGTCCCTCCCTCTGTGGTTGTGTCTGCTGGTCTCTGCCCTCTTCACTACGTCTCTCAGAGACCTACTTATTTGATCTAATGCTGCGTGAATAATAATATGCCATTTAGCAGACGCTTTTATCCAAAGCGACTTACAGTCGTGCATGCATAATTTTTTTTGTATGGGTGGTCCCGGGGATCGAACCCACTACCTTGGCGTTACAAGCGCCGTGCTCTACCAGCTGAGCTACAGATAACCAAGTGGGAAGGTGGAAATGACCAGTTGAGAAGTTGTAAATACACGTTGGATGCATTCATGTGCTTTGAACTTGTTGAGAAACGTAGATTGTATATTGGTCAACAAGCTACTTCAACCATAAACTAAAAGTACAGCTATCACGCTTTTAAACGAATTATGTTCAAAAAATATTTTAATAGAATGCTTTTTATAAATAATGTTTTGTTGTTGCATTTAACTGCTTAACATGCTGTTATTGAGTTAATTTCCTTAGTAGGTGATGTCAGAGGTCAGCATGTGGGAGAAGTTGTAGCTCAGGGATGATAGACTAGTTATTACCAGTTGGAGGGGCGTTCAAGTGGATTTTCCTATGTGGTAAATACCACCTTCCCACTTGGTTATGATAAAAGGGTAAGGCTCATGTATTGACTGTCTGCCCGAAACTGCTTCTTAAAGTTAAAGGTTACGTTCCAGGCCAACTAAGATTGATGTTTAATTTTTGTTTCATAATGTGAGTCTCCAGTTACATCTCTGTCATGAATAAAAAGCTCTGCTTTCCTACTGTGAGAGTAACTCATGTTATTTGTTTTGTTATAATACGGAGGTAGTTTAGTAGCCATGTGAAACCTGCCTGATCTCACGATAGCTCACATTCAGTTTCACTTCAAGTATTAAACAAAACAGCCGTTAGTCTGCTTGACTAGGCTAGTAGTTATTCATTTCTAAACATTTCTAAAAACATAATTCCACTTTGACATTATGACATATTGTGTGTAGGCCTGTGACACAAAATATAAACTTAAACTATTTTAAATTCAGGTTGTAACAGAACAAAATGTAGAAAAAGTCAAGGGGTGTGAGTACTTCCTGAAGTAGGATTCAATAGGCTGGCTTTGTTGGATACATTTTACAAATTAATTAAAACTGAAAAGCTGAAATCTCTTGAGTCAATAAGTGTAGAATTTCAATTCCCTTCAGAAAGTGTAGCTGTACTCCGAATTGTCCCATTATCCCAACTGTTACACCGAGAAGAATGAACAACTGCTAGTTTAAGTAAACTGTTGTTTATAATAATAAAAATAATAATATGCCATTTAGCAGACGCTTTTATCCAAAGCGACTTACAGTCGTGCGTGCATACATTTTTTGTGTATGGGTGGTCCCGGGGATCGAACCCACTACCTTGGCGTTACAAGCACCGTGCTCTACCAGCTGCGCTACAGAGGACCACGCTTATGTCCTCATGTTACCTAGCAGTAGCAACAGCAGCCATTATGGAATGAACAACAAGAGCCGGGGTTGCCATGTCCGTGGATTTCCTGAAAATTGTAGAAGGTCGTGTCAAAGTGGAATTCTGTTTTTGGAAATTTTACAAATTAATTACAACTGACAAGCTGAAATCTCTTGAGTCAATAAGTATTCAATCCCTTTGATATGGCAACCCTAAATACATTCAGGAGTAAAATGTTGCTTAGCAGTGCAGAGAAAGTACCTACAAGAGGCCTTTCTCACAGATCCAGTACTCTCCATGGCCTGATGACCTGTAAGGTACCACCACCATTAGGCTCTCCACTCCTCCAATAGCTGCAGTAGAAACAACAGAGTTAGACTGGTCACTCTCTCAGAACCTAGAATATGAACAACACAGAGAATCAGTCCTACTCCTTACACTGTGGTCAGTGTTATTAGAGCAGTAGTCTCTTACCTTGGGGTGGTCAGTGCTATTATAGAGCAGTAGTCTCTTACCTTGGGGTGGTCAGTGTTATTAGAGCAGTAGTCTCTTACCTTGGGGTGGTCAGTGTTATTATAGAGCAGTAGTCTCTTACCTTGGGGTGGTCAGTGTTATTAGAGCAGTAGTCTCTTACCTTGGGGTGGTCAGTGTTATTAGAGCAGTAGTCTCTTACCTTGGGGTGGTCAGTGTTATTATAGAGCAGTAGTCTCTTACCTTGGGGTATTCAGTGTTATTAGAGCAGTAGACTCTTACCTTGGGGTGGTCAGTGTTATTAGACCAGTAGTCTCTTACCTTGGGGTGGTCAGTGTTATTAGAGCAGTAGTCTCTTACCTTTGGGTGGTCAGTGTTATTAGAGCAGTAGTCTCTTACCTTGTGGTGTTCAGTGTTATTAAAGCAGTAGTCTCTTACCTTGGGGTGGTCAGTGTTATTATAGATCAGTAGTCTCTTACCTTGGGGTGGTCAGTGTTATTATAGAGCAGTCGTCTCTTACCTTGGGGTGGTCAGTGTTATTAGAGCAGTAGTCTCTTACCTTGGGGTGGTCAGTGATATTATAGAGCAGTAGTCTCTTACCTTGGGGTGGTCAGTGATATTAGAGCAATAGTCTCTTACCTTGGGGTGGTCAGTGATATTATAGAGCAGTAGTCTCTTACCTTGGGGTGGTCAGTGTTATTAGAGCAGTAGTCTCTTACCTTGGGGTGGTCAGTGTTATCAGAGCAGTAGTCTCTTACCTTGGGGTGGTCAGTGGGGTGGCGTCCACCCATTTCCAGGTCCCCTCAATAACGAAGTCAATCAGATTAATCCAGACATAACTGTCTGTTTTAAGCCCATTGACAAATGTCTGTTGTCGTGACAGAAAACAACATTGTTAATATAGTCTCCACTTCTATTCTCTCTCTATCTATTCTCACCCCTCCCTGTCTCTCTCTCTCCTCCCCTCCCCTCCCGCTCTCACCTGTTCCTCTCTGCTGTTTATGATCACCAGGTCTGCTAATCTCTCCAGACAGTCCTGTTTGCTCTCCTCCCAGGTTTTAGTTTCAGTAGAGGAAGTAACAGCTGCAGCACAGGAGGTTGGTGGCACCTTAATTGGGGAGGACGGGCTCGTGGTAATGGCTGGAGTGGAATGGGTGGAATTGGAGCAAATACATCAAACATATTGTTTCATTCCATTCGCTCTGTTCCAGTCCTTATTATGAGCCGTCCTCCCCTCAGCAGCCTCCACTGAGCTGCAGTAAAAGTTCTGCCAGCCGTTAGGACAGGGTTGTGTTGCAAGATGAATAAATGAATTGCCTTCAACTTATCACACTGCACACTTAATGAAAGAATACAGACTGTGTGTGATTAACACCCTAGAGTCGATTAACCTACCGGTGTGTCAATCTAAGTTACATAACAAAATAATCCACATCAAAAATCCGACAGTTAAAAAAATACAAACAAATGTTGTACAGTCATCATTACCTTTACATCATAACCATAAAAACTCATAAGTCATTACTACATGTGGCGCAGTTGGTAGAGCATGGTGCAACACCAGGGTTGTGGGTTCGATTCCCACGGGGGACCAGTAGGAAAAAAGTATGAAAATGTATGCACTCACTACTTTAAGTTGCTCTGGATGGCCGAACAGCCGCACACAAGCCTAAGATCACCACGCGGAATGCCAAGTGTTGGCTGGAGTGGTGTAAATCTCGCCGCCATTGGACTCTGGAACAGTGGAAACGCATTATCTGGAGTGATGATTCACGCTTCACCATCTGGCAGTCCGACGGACGAATTTGGGTTTGGCAGATGCCAGGAGAACGCTACCTGCCCCAATGCATAGTGCCAACTGTAAAGTTTGGTGGAGGTGGAATAATGGTTTTCATGGTTCGGGCTAGGCCCCTTAGTTCCAGTGAAGGTAAATCTTAATGCTACAGCATTCAATGACATTCTAGACGATTCTGTGCTTCCAACTTTATGGCAACAGTTTGGGGAAGGCATTTTCCTGTTTCAGCATGACTATGCCCCTGTGCACAAAGCGAGGTCCATACAGAAATGGTTTGTCGAGATCGATCTGGAAGAACTTGACTGGCATGTACAGAGCCCTGACCTCAACCCCATCGAACACCTTTGGGGTGAACTGGAACTCTGACTGCAAGCCAGGCCTAATCGCCCAACATCAGTGCCCGACCTTACTAATGCTCTTGTGGCTGAATGGAAGCAAGTCCCCGCAGCAATGTTCCAACATCTAGTGGAAAGCCTTCCCAGAAGAGTAACATCTGTTATAGTAGCAAAGGGGGGACCAACTCCATATTAATGCCCATGATTTTGAAATGAGGCAGGTGACAGATTTCACCTCTCCCCTGTACGAGGTGGCGAGCGTCTCAGTCCCAGCAGCCTGCAGCTCCGTCTTCTGGCATCAGATTGCTATATTATATGATATGGAAAGCTAATATGTTTTTTAAAAACCTAGAGTCAATTTCCGCAGCACAGCTGAAAACTAATGAACATAATAATAATAAAAAATCCTCATTAAAATCCATCATTTTAAACTAGAGATTTATTTTGCATTGGATGCATCTCAATCCACCACATCCGCCGAAGGTCGCACTTCCACATTTGCTGTGAAAGGTGGCAGGGACTAAAGAAAAACCTATCCGTCTGAGCAAAGCCGTGCCAAGAATCTGCCCTTGATTCAGTGTGTAGGCGGCGGAGGAATCATGGCAGAAGTGGATGCCAAGTCTGAATCGAGAACAGTGTTGAGTAAAGTTGAAGATGATGAATGGAAAACAGAAGCGTCAAAGAATGGATGAAAAAGGAAATTGTCAAAAATTGGAATGGATGATGAGTGTAGGTCGGATAAGGATTTGGTTCTTGTTGGGATGCGTTTTCTGAATAAGGATGTGTATCTGGGAAACAACCCAGCCATTAGTGAAAAGTGGAATCAATCAGAGTGACCAGGAGTGGGCTTGTTCTGGTTCATTGTGTTTCTGAAAAACAGAAGCAGAAGCCATTGGGAATCACAAGAATAGTGAATTCCGAAGTATTGTGCTTTGAACTGTGGAGTAGGGCACCAGTTAAAGGAGTCATAACCGGGGTGTCAATGGAGGTAGATATTGAATACTTCAAGAGAATCTAAGATGTGGTTGGTACCCGTGTCCTGAACCGCATGTTGAATGGGTAAAAGGAAGAATGTCTGTCAGTTCTTTTGTTTTTTGATAAAGAGCACATCCCTACGCATTTAAAGTTAGGTTATGTAAAGTATGCAGTAAGAGCATTTGTCCACAAGCCACAACAATGCAATAACTGTAAAGGATTTGGCCATGTTGAAAATGTTTGCAGACGGAAGGAGTATATTGAAGATAGGAGTGAAGAAGGTCAGTGTTGCAACTGTGGTGGGGAGAATGATCCAGAGTTCTTGGAGTGCCCTGTAAGGGTGAAGGAGGTCAAGGTTGCAAAAGTAAGGGTGGGTCATAGAATATCCTTTGCAGAGGCGATCAAAAGTATTGAGAAAGCAAGTGACGCCACTGTTGATGTTATGGTAGTGGATATACCCCAGCCATTAGTGAACGTTTGTCAATCAAGAGAACCGGACACGCTTTGTGTGAAAAAGGTGGATTTTGTGGCGTTTATTGCAACGGTTATTAATTGTACTGCTCAAGTGTCAAATAAATAAAACCATTTGGACATCATTGTTGCTGCGGTAGAACGTTTTTGGGCCTGAAAAAATTCACAGCGGAAGACCTGGACTTCGTGATTTTAACAGAAGTAGCGTGAATTTGTGTTTGTTGTTTTTGGTAATTAGTATGAATTTTTTATCCAAAACATATTTTGTTTTGGGGATATTTTACTACCCCGTACAGTAGGTGGCTGCAATACACATTATGAGTGTAGTCTGCCAATAAACCTCAAAGATGAAAGGTGGCAGAGCTAAAGCGATGTTTGTCAGACCATGAGACATCCCGAAAATCGGTCTTCTCACAAAATTGTCTGTTGTGTCCAAACGGTTTGGTCTACAAACTATTATGTCTCCTCTATGGGAAGATGGTATTCTCCGTTTTGCTCTGCAACCCCCACAAGCGTCTTGGGACTCGTCTAAAGGTCTAACAGCCGATCTGCCAACTTCTGCCTGTAGAATCAGAACAGTTTGGGCTACACACTAATATGCCCCTCTGTGGAAAGGTGATCACGAACACGTACATGTCCGTTTTTTGTTCTAGGACACCCAAAAACTCACAAGACTTGTCTTAAGGTCCCCCGTTACCAGTTTAAAAAATGTATGGAAGTACAGTATACATGGATATAGTTTAATGCCAAAAATAAGGGGTTAAATTCATGTAAAAAAATATATACACTACCAGTCAAAAGCTTGGACACACCTACTCATTCAAGGGTTTTTCTTTGTTTTAAAAAATTGTTACATTGTAGAATAATAGTGAAGACATCAAAACTATGAAATAACACATATGGAATCATGTAGTAACCAAATAAGTGTTAAACAAATCAAAATATATTTGGTGTGACCTTATTAAAACAATTCCATATGTTATCCAGTTTACCTCTCTGCCATGAATAAAAAGCTGTGCTTTCCTGCTACATTGTGACTCATGGTATTTGTTTTGTTATGATACGGAGGTAGTTTAGTAGCCTTGTGAAACTAGCCTGGGCCCGGTTTCCCAAAAGCATCTTAAGGCTAAGTTCATCGTTAGAAGCTTCTGAGGAGCATCGTTAAATCTCCAAGCTGTTTCCAAAACCATCATTATTAATGTTGCACTTAAAGAGGGCCATTTGATTAATTGTTTAGCAGTCTTATGGCTTGGGGGTAAAAGCTGTTAAGCTGTTAAAGAGCCTTTTGGACCTAGACTTGGCGCCCCGGTAATGCTTGCCATGCGGTAGCAGAGAGAACAGTCTATGACTTGGGTGACTGGAGTCTTTAACAATTTTAGGAGCTAGGGACAGGTTTAGGGTTAGGGTTAAGGTTAGGTTTTGGGTTAAGGTTAAGGTTAGGGTTAGGGAAAATAGGATTTTGAATGGGACTAAATTGTGCACTACCGTTCAAAAGTTTGGGGTCACTTAGAAATGTCCTTGTTTTCGTCCATTAAAATAACATCAAATTGATCAGAAATACAGTGTAGACATTCTTAATGTTGTAAATGGCTATTGTAGCTGGAAACGGCTGATTTTTAATGGAATATCTACATCGCCGTACAGAGGCCCATTATCAGCAACCATCAGTCCTGTGTTCTAATGGCACGTTGTGTTTGCTAATCCAAGTTTATCATTTTAAAAGGCTAATTGATCATTAGAAAACCCTTTTACAATTATGTTAGCACAGCTGAAAACTGTTGTGCTGATTAAAGAAGCAATAAAACTGGCCTTCTTGAGACTAGTTGAGTATCTGGAGCATCAGCAATTGTGGGTTCGATTACAGGCTCAAAATGGCCAGAAACAAATAACTTTCTTCTGAAAATCGCCGGTCTATTCTTGTTCTGAGAAATGAAGGCTAATCCATGCGAGAAATTGCCAAGAAACTGAAGATCTCGTACAACACTGTGTACTACTCCCTTCACAGAACAGTGCAAACTGGCTCTAACCAGAATAGAAAGAGGAGTGGGAGGCCCCGGTGCACAACTGAGCAAGAGGACAAATACATTAGAGTGTCTAGTTTGAGAAACAGGCGCTTCACAGGTCCTCAACCGGCAGCTTCATTAAATAGTACCAGCAAAACACCAGCCTCAACGTCAACAGTGAAGAGGCGACTCCGGGACGCTGACCTTCTAGGCAGAGTTGCAAAGAAAAAGCCATATCTCAGACTGACTATCTTAATCTTTTATTTTTATTGGCCAGTCTGAGATATGGGTTTTTCTTTGCAACTTCTTTTGGTCACCCTCATCACACCCTCTTACATAATTTTCCTTTCAATGTAATCAGGTTATATAAATGAATGATTTGGTCATTTAGCAGACGCTCTTATCCAGAGCTTCAGACATCCTGGGAAACTAGTACCATAAAACCATACAAAATTGTTCGAAACCTTATTGTTGATTTACAGTATTTCATGATTCACGCTCACAAGGAAGGAATACAGCCACCATACACATACACACACACACACACACACACACACACACACACACACACACACACACACACACACACACACACACACACACACACACACACACACAAACACACACACAAAGGTTAATGATTTATGGAAACTCCTAGAAGTTAATGATTAGTGTGTATTGTAACACACCTCACCCTCCTCTCCCCATCCCTGCCTGACCGTACAGTCCAGTATATATACAGGTGTATCTTCCAGAGGGGTTCCTCTACAGTTTGGGTTACTACTGCAACAGAGAGAGGGAAAGAGGAAGAGATCCAACTACGCTCAAATAACCTGAGAAGGTATGAAAGCTTTTTACATAACTGGTGTTATTATATCACAAAACAATTCAGATGTCTTTATTTTCATTATGTTTACCGTTATTGTGTAATTTTAGAGTAAATGTTTTTATAGTCCTTAGAGCATATTATAAAATGGGTGCTTTGAGCCCTGAATGCTGATTGGCTGACAGCCGTGGTATATCAGACCGTATATCACGAGTATGACAAAACATTTATTTTTACTGCTCTAATTATGTTGGTAACCAGTTTATAATAGCAATAAGGCACCTCGGGGGTTTGTGGTATATGGCCAATATACCATGACTAAGGGCTGTATCCAGGCACTCCGCGTTGCGTCGTGCTTAAGAAAAGCCCTTAGCCGTGGTATATTGGCCATATACCACACCCCCTCGTGCCTTATTGCTTAAATATATATATTTTTTTAATTGTTTGTTGTGACCATATAATGTTTTTGGTTATTCATGCTTTAAAATATATGTTCTGAAAGTGTTAATTGTCTTTGGACAAAACTATATTATGTTTTTTAATTAACATATTTTCTTAATAAGTTCAGTTTTTGCTGAAGTGGAAAGATTTTCTTTATTTAACAGGCTAACAGGATAGAAACATTCATCTCTGTATGTTCCTAGGTAACATGGAATGCAGTATGTTCCTATGTAATATGAAATGCAGTATTCACCAACATTATAGGACATGCTGGGTTGTGGCCACGAGATTTAACAACTGGGGCTGGGTCAGGGATTTCCTTACAGTTGTCGATAATGCAATCCCAATTCATGATAATGATGGCAGTCTCTCTCTCTCAACCCCTCACACAGACAGATGATGTTACCGGTGCTGGGCGTGTCCTTTCTGGCCCTGGTCCTATCAGGAGGAGCCTGGGCATTTGCTCCAATCGGTGGCGGAGCCTCCACTCACGTCAGCATCACGGGAACGGCCGTTCTACAGAAAGTCACAGAGGTGTGCCGAGCCATTGCCGAGTCAGAGGGACGAGACTTCACCCCCACGGTAAGTGTGTGTGTGTGTGTGTGTGTGTGTGTGTGTGTGTGTGTGTGTGTGTGTGTGTGTGTGTGTGAGAGAGAGAGAGATAAAGGAAATAGAGTTATGTGACAGATTTCTTTTTAAATCTACTTTGCCCTCAATGGTGATTGGCTGATATCTACCCTCTAACTTCTAACCTTTCCCTTTAGGGTAACTCTGCTGAAGAGCTGGTCCAGGCCTGCCTGGGACCCAAAGCAACAGGTGAAGTGTCAGCAGCTAAGTTCAAATCTGCCCTGAACGAGATCTACGTACAGAACGGACAGGTGGACAGAGACTTTGTCAACAGGTTGGTGCTACATTGATAGAGGATGAGGTTACCTTATTATGTAAAATGCTTTGAGTGCTTGGAAATAGCACAGGAACAGCAACATACATTTATTAAATCTTTATTTAACTAGTTTTAAAAACAATTTAGTTTTCTTCTCCAGCACACGTCATATGCTGCTCTCAAACACTTTATTCCTAAGCACAGTATTGTAAAGGTTTAGGATGTGCATAACTCATACACCCTTCTTCTTGTGTATCTAATGTATGAACTATATTAACAATTAGTCATTGTCATTATTGTGACAGCCCAAGTGAACATTTCGTATATCACTCCTACAGTTGTTTTCTATGTAAAACCAATCTTTATTATAACAGCCCAGCCCATCACTTTAACTCAGAGGCGTTTGCTGAGGGCCGGCGCCTTATCACTGATGGGGTGGCCAGCATTAAGGCCAACGTACGAAAGGAAAACTTCCAGGCTGCCAGAGAGACACTGGGGAGAGTACTGCACACGCTACAGGTAAGAGAGGGGGGGGTACCACACAGTACAGGTAGCTAGATA
Source organism: Coregonus clupeaformis (assembly GCF_020615455.1). Classification (NCBI taxonomy): domain Eukaryota; kingdom Metazoa; phylum Chordata; class Actinopteri; order Salmoniformes; family Salmonidae; genus Coregonus; species Coregonus clupeaformis. Next base: position 41,144,676 of record NC_059226.1, read on the forward strand.
GACACTGGGGACAGTACTGTACACAGTACATAGAGAGACACTGGGGAGAGTACTGTACACAGTACATAGAGAGACACTGGGGAGAGTACTGTACACAGTACATATATTTTCTAGTGCTCCTAAATGTTTTGTTGTGCTCCTAACTTTTATATGTTGGGAGCACCAGTATGATTAGAGCCCAGACTGCAGGTAAAGGGAGAGAGAGGGAGAGGGAGAGAGAGAGAGAGAGAGAGGGGGGGGAGTTGGAGAGGGAGAGGGAGGAGTGGGAGAGGGAGGAGTGGGAGAGAGAGAGGGGGAGAGAGAGAGGGAGAGGGAGAGAGAGGGAGAGAGAGAGAGAGGGGGGGGAGTTGGAGAGGAAGAGGGAGGAGTGGGGGGAGAGGGGAGAGAGAGAGAGAGAGAGAGAGGAGGGAGAGGGAGAGAGGAGTGGGAGGAGTGGGAGAGAGAGAGAGAGAGAGGGGGAGAGAGAGAGGGAGAGGGAGAGAGAGGGAGAGAGAGAGAGAGAGAGAGGGGGAGAGTTTGAGAGGGAGAGGGAGGAGAGGGGGAGAGGGAGAGAGAGAGAGAGAGAGAGAGGAGTGGGAGAGGGAGAGAGAGGAGTGGGAGAGGGAGAGAGAGGAGTGGAAGAGAGAGAGAGAGGAGTGGGAGAAAGAGAGGGAGAGGGAGGAGTGGGAGAGGGAGAGAGAGGAATGGGAGAGAGAGAGAGAGAGGAGTGGGAGAGGGGGTTGAAGGGAAAAGAGGGAGAAAGTCTGAACTTTCAGGAATGAAGGGAGATAAGGTAAGGAATTAAAGGATAGAGGGAGAAGGGGGGGGGGGGGGAGAAATACAACATCTATCTCACCTAATCTCTCGTTTCATATTTCATGTTGACTCAAGTGTTATCATCTGAACCAAGTTCACTTATATCTTGAGGTGTCTGTTTTACCCACTGTAATAGGGAAGTAGATAGATCATTTTTCCACAGACACAGACTTGGTATATAATACATGCTTGTGTTTTGTCAGGACTTCTACAGCCACAGTAACTGGGTGGATCTGGGATACACTGAACCCTACGCAAACCTGATCCGCCCCGATCTCCCACTAGAAAACCTGGCAGGTAGGGTGGGTTTGGGAAGGAAGGAAGGAAGGAGTGAGGGGGGGTGTTAGGGCAGGGAAGGAGGGAGGGAGGGAGGGAGGGAGGGAGGGAGGGCAGGGAGGGAAGGAGGGAGGGGGAGTGAAGGGCATGGAGGGAAGGAAGGAGGGAGGGAGGGTGGTAGGGAATGAAGGGAAGGAGGGAGGGGGGATGGTAGGGGCAGGTATGGAAGGAGGGAGGGAGGGTGGTAGGGCAGAGATGGAAGGAGGGAGAGAGAGAGGGAGGGAGGGAGGGAGGGAGGGAGGGAGGGGAGGGAGGGAGGGAGGGAGGGAGGGAGGGAGGGAGGGAGGGAGGGAGGGAGGGAGGGAGGGAGGGAGGGAGGGAGGGAGGGAGGGAGGGAGGGAGGGAGGCGTGCTTGGAATGTGAGAGAAAAAGTACGTTAGCAGATTAAAAAGGAGAGACAAAGAGAGAAATCTGCTGCCACCTCTGGCTTCGTGTGATGATGAGGTCATTAAGGGTTTACAGGAAGTCTAAAGGGCAGACAGGGAGGGACACACACACATTATCTGTTGTGGAGAAAACAGAGCGGTGTGAACCAGAATAGTCAGAGGGAATTATGGGACAGAGAAAGGACCACCAAGCCCGTTTAGGTTTTAAGAATTTGAGTGTGTGTGTGTGTGTGTGTGTGGGGGGGGGGGGTTCTCTATTTTTACTATTTTCTATAACAGTGAAGACATCAGAACTATTAAATAACACATATGGATTCATGTAGTAACCAAAAAAGTGTTAAACAAATCAAAATATATTTTATATTTGAGATTCTTCAAATAGCCACCCTTTGCCTTGATGACAGCTTTGCACACTCTTGGCATTCTCTCAACCAGCTTCATGAGGTAGTCACCTGGAATGCATTTCAATTAACAGGTGTGCCTTCTTAAAAGTTACAGAAGATAGCCCTATTTGGTAAAAGACCAAGTCCATATTATGGCAAGAACAGCTCAAATAAGCAAAGAGAAACGACAGCATCATTACTTTAATACATAAAGGTCAATCAATATGTAAAATGTCAAGAACTTTGAATGTTTCTTCAAGTGCAGTCGCAAAAACCATCAAGCGCTATGATGAAATTGGCTCTCATGAGGACCGCCACAGGAATGGAAGACCCAGAGTTACCTCTGCTGCAGAGGATAAGTTCATTAGAGATATCAGCCTCAGAAATTGCAGCCCAAATAAATGCTTCACAGAGTTCAAGTAACAGAAACATCTCAACATCAACTGTTCAGAGGGGACTGTGTGAATCAGGCCTTCATGGTCGAATTGCTGCAAAGAAACCACTACTAAAGGACACCAATAAGAAGAAGAGACCTGCTTGGCCAAGAAACACGAGCAATGAACATTAGACCGGTGGAAATTTGTCCTTTGGTCTGGAGTTCAAATTGGAGATTTTTGGTTCCAACCGCCGTGTCTTTGTGAGACGCGGAGTGGGTGAACAGATGATCTCTGCATGTGTAGTTCCCACCGTAAAGCATGGAGGAGGAGATTTTATGGTGTGGGGGTGCTTTGCTGGTGACACTGTCTGCAATTTATTTAGAATTCAAGGCACACTTAACCAGCATGGCTACGCCAGCATTCTGCAGTGATACGCCATCACATCTGGTTTGGGCTTAGTGGGACTATCATTTGTATTTCAACAGGACAATGACCCAAAACACCTCCAGGCTGTGTAAGGGCTATTTTACCAAGAAGCAGAGTGATGGAGTGCTGCTTCAGATGACCTGGCCTCCACAATCCCCCAACCTCAACCCAATTGAGATGGTTTGGGATGAGTCGGACAGCAGAGTGAAGGAAAAGCAGTCAACAAGTGCTCAGCATATGTGGGAACTCCTTCAAGACTGTTGGAAAAGCATTCCAGGTGAAGCTGGTTGAGGGAATGCCAAGAGTGTGCAAAGCTGTCATCAAGGCAAAGGGTGGCTATTTGAAGAATCTCAAATATAGAATATATTTGTTTAACACTTTTTTGGTTACTACATGATTCCATATGCGTTATTTCATAGTTTTGAAGTCTTCACTATTATTCTACAATGTAGAAAATAGTCAAAATAAAGAAAAACCCTTGAATGAGTAGGTGTGTCCAAAGTTTTGACTGGTACTGTATCTATTATTTTGAATGATAGACAGTGAACAAAATGATATAATACATTGTATAAATCAATAAAAACAAAGGCTATTAAAATACCTATTTTGTTGCTAGTATAATATGCGTCCCTCAATTTGTTGTCGTTGGTGTCACCACCTTGACAATCTCTGATGACAAAGATATTCAAGGACCTTGAGCATTCACTCCATGTGGCAAATTATTATTGGGCAGGAGTCTATATTAAAGAACATGATTAGCTAATCGTACCCTTTTATCAACTGATTCCATAGTTAACTTGGTGTTGCTCAATCCAATGTGTCACTTGCTGTTAGTCAATTTAAATGAAGGGAAATAACACTGTGAGCAAAATCATTAATCATATCACTGGTAAATCATTTTTAAAGATTTGAGCATTTGTGGCATCCATTTCAGAAAATCCTAATTTACCTAAATGTCTCATTGGTGTTACCATCATTGGTGTTACTACTGCTACAGGTGGCACAGTGTTATTATAATGGTAAAAATAATTTAAAGTTATTAAGCTGCCATATTAGTTGATTTAGAATGGGAACATGCATTTATATCAATAACAAAATATAGATAAATATATATATTTTTTTTTAATGCCACTGTACTTCAAGAACGACTCTTAAACGTTGTGTTTTGGTTCTGTAGATGTCAACACCCCGACCTGCAGGGACTGTGCCAATGGGGGGTTCTGTTCAAACTCCATCCTGCCTAACATCCTTAATGAGAAGAAACTAACCTCTGGGTACATGGGGATCTTCTCCTCAGCTAAGCCTAAAGGTACACACACAAACACATACACATAGACACACACACACTACCCTCCCCACATACCCACACACTCTGCGTATAACATAAATGTATAACACCCATCATCACCTCTTTTCCCACAGGTAAGTGTAGTCATGGCGGTGCAGCTGACCTGACCAGCTCGGAGGTTCCTCGCGGGGGCATCAGCAAGGACGAGCGTCGCTCCGACAACATGGCCCTGCACACTGCTGCCGTCACCGTGGCAACGACCGCCACCCTCCAGCTGCTGGACGACATCCGGGGAGCTGCCGGTGACAACGACTACCTACGGTATGGAGAGGGGTAGAGGGGGTGAAGGGGAGGAGAGGGTAGAGGGGGAGGGGAAGGAGAGGGTAGAGGAGGGTGAAGGGAGAAGAGGGTAGAGGGGGTGAAGGGGAGGAGAGGGTAGAGGGGGTGAAGGGGAGGAGAGGGTAGAGGGGGTGAAGGGGAGGAGAGGGTAGAGGGAGTGAATGGGAGAAGAGGCTAGAGGGGGTGAAGGGGAGGAGAGGGGTAGAGGGGGTGAAGGGGAGGAGAGGGTAGAGGGGTGAAGGGGAGGAGAGGGGTAGAAGGGGTGAAGGGGAGAGAGGGTAGAGGGGGTGAAGTGGAGGAGAGGGTAGAGGGGGTGAATGGGAGAAGAGGCTAGAGGGGGGTGAAGGGGAGGAGAGAGGGGTAGAGGGGGGTGAAGGGGAGGAGAGGGTAGAGGGGGTGAAGGGGAGGAGAGGGGTAGAGGGGGTGAAGGGGAGGAGAGGGTAGAGGGGGTGAAGGGGAGGAGAGGGTAGAGGGGGTGAAGGGGAGGAGAGGGTAGAGGTGGTGAAGGGGAGGAGAGTGGAGAGGGGGTGAAGGGGAGGAGTGGATAGAGGGGGTGAAGGGGAGGAGAGGAGAGGGGTAGAGGGGTCGGGGGGTGAAGGGGAGAGAGGGTAGAGGGGGTGAAGGGGAGGCAAGGGGTAGAGGGGGGTGAAGGGGAGGAGAGGGTAGAGGGGTGAAGGGGAGGAGAGGGTAAGGGGTGAAGGGGAGGAGAGGGGTAGAGGTGGTGAAGGGGAGGAGAGTGGAGAGGGGGTGAAGGGGAGGAGTGGATAGAGGGGGTGAAGGGGAGGAAAGGGGTAGAGGGGGTGAAGGGGAGGAGAGGGGTAGAGAGGGTGAAGGAGGAGAGAGGAGAGGGGGTAGAGGGGTACGGGGGTGAAGGGAGGAGAGGGTAGAGGGGGTGAAGGGGAGTAGAGGGGGTAGAGGGTACGGGGGGGTGAAGGGGAGGAGAGGGTAGAGGGATGAAGGGGAGTAGAGGGGTAGAAGGGGGTGAAAGGGAGGAGAGGGTGGAGTGGGTGAAATGGGGGAGAGGGTAGAGGGGGTGAAGAGAAGGATAGGGTAGAGGGGGTGAAGGGGAGGAGAGGGGTAGGGGGGTGAAGGGGAGGAGTGGGTAGAGGGGGTGAAGGGAAGGAGAGGGTAGAGGGGGTGAAGGGGAGGAGAGGGGGGAAGAGGAAATTACACTCTCTCTTTATCTCTCTCTCTCTCCCACAGCTTCATGGGCATAGCGCGTTCATCAGTGGTTGCTTTTGTGATCGACACCACAGGGAGCATGAAGGATGACATCCTTGAAGCCAAGAGAGTCGTCAATGAGATCATCGACAGCAAGAAGGGAACGCAGGATGAGCCCTCCCAGTACATCCTGGTCCCATTCAACGACCCAGGTTAGGCTGGCTTTACACTCCACCAAGCATTATCCTTAGCAGAATCTCCGAAATGCCTGTGCGGTTTGTGGTTAAGTCAGGAAGTGGTTAGTGATCAGTGTGTGTGTGTGTGTGTGTAGGGTTCGGACCCCTGATAAGAACGACAAATCCTGATGTTATGAAAAGAGAGATCGCTAAACTCACAGCTACAGGAGGAGGAGACCTCCCAGAGATGTGTCTATCAGGGCTCCAGGTACAGTGATTGACATGGCTATCTTCCAATCAGGTTTTGGATATAATCCCTATCTCTGTAGTGCACCTAACAGTAAGTAAAGACACTAAGCACTCTCTCTTTCTCTCTCTCTCTCTTTCTCTCTCTCTCTCTTTCTCTCTATTTTTCTCTCTCTCTCTCTCTCTCTTTCTCTCTCTCTCTCTCTCTTTCTCTCTCTCCCTCTCTCTCTCTTTTACTCTTTCTCTCTCTCTCTCTCTCTCTCTCTCTCTCTCTCTCTCTCTCTCTCTCTCTCTCTCTTTCTCTCTTTCTCTCTCTCTCTCTCTCTCTCTCTCTCTCTCTCTCTCTCTCTCTCTCTCTCTCTTTCTTTCTCTCTCTCTCTCTCTCTCTCTCTCTCTCTCTCTCTCTCTCTCTCTCTCTCTCTCTCTCTCTCTCTCTCTCTCTCTCTCTCTCTCTCTCTCTCTCTCTCTCTCTCTCTCTCTCTCTCTCTCTCTCTCTCTCTCTCTCTATCTCTCTCTCTCTCTCTCCAGTTGGCGCTGACCGGTGCCCCTTCGTCGTCCCACATCTATGTTTTCACAGATGCCGTTGCCAAGGACATTGCGTTGAAGGACACCATCGTGGCCCTGATCAGGAGCACCAAGTCAACCGTGAGCACTTCCTCAAACACTTCCTGTTTTAGAAGAAACCATTTCCTGCATTTCAATATCTTATTCATTAGGGCACACAGTAGCAAAACGCAGCAAAATGTTTTGCAACGGCAAACGAAAACAATAAATTCTTATTGGACAAGTTTGGGTAGTCCCTCCATGTTTTCTTCCATTTGGTGCCTAATGAATACGACCAGGCAAACCACCCGACCTCTCTCAAACACAGCTATGTCTCTCTCCAGGTGTCTTTCTTCATGACTGGTGATGGTGCTGGTGCTAGAAGGAGGAGGCGTGGGTTAGAGTCCAGGGCAGCTACATTCGAGACCTACAAGGACCTGGCGGTGGCGTCTGGTGGTCAGGCCATTGGAGTCACCAAGGAAAACCTGCCCCAGGCCACTGACGTCATCATCGACTCCTCCACCTCCGCTCTGGTGAGTCAACGATGGTGGCCATTTTGTTTTGGATCAGTAGTTGATTTAAAATCATTCAAAACTTGATCAATTTAAAAAAAACACCTGTGCTTTATAAATAATGCATTTTAGAAATGCCTAGGAGTTATACCCCTGAAAGGGGGAAATATATGGCTTCAAGTCACTTGTAAAGAGTGAGCTGGGAAGCCCCGTGCACCCCTATATTAATTCCTAGGTATCACAAATCAATCTCAGATCAGACATCAAGAGCACACAGGTCGTATAATCAACATTTAGATAAATGAATAGCATATTACTTGCTGGTACACATTATGATTCTGTATTATTATTTCGTTATTTTTAAGGCACTTTTAATTCTGTCACATAGGCATAATTGTTATGTCTATGGTTATTAAATCCTCCACATTACATCAACACAGCAACATACAGTACATCACATCTTATTTCTATCTGTTTCTTCCTCTCTCATTCTGTCTGTTTCTCCTCCTCCTCAGGTGACAGTCCTACAGCGAGAGAGGAACCCAGGCAAAGCTGAGACATTCTCCTTCCTGCTGGACGAGTCTCTGAACAACATCACCATCTACATCACCGGAAAGGCCCTCACCTTCACCCTGAAGAACCCTTCAGGTAAGAACCTCAAACACCTACACACTGATCTAAGGTCAATTTTCAGGTAAAGGTTCACCTAACTGAATAGGATGACATTTCCCCTAGACACTGATCTAAGGTCAGTTTTCAGGTAAAGGTTCACCTAACTGAATAGGATGACATTTCTCAATGGTTACAGTTGACATGTTTTGTATGTTTTAGTATGCAGCTATCCTAATGTTGTTATGGCACAATGCACATTTCAACAAGGTATCATGAATCAGGTATAGCCCAATGACAGTCTATTTGACTGTTATCCTCTTGTAATCCCATGTCATCTTCCTCGCCCCTGCAGGTGTGACCCAGAAACAGAACGAGGCCAATGGTAAACTGGGGACCGTCCAGACGGTGGGCAACCTCTTCCGGATTCGTCTGGCCTCCAACAAACAGACAGGATTATGGGAAATCAGCATGAACTCCAACCAGCCTTACACACTGAAGGTCACGGGTGAGTTACCACAGAGATACATACCCCTGTTCTGTTTAATTATTTGTGTTATGCTCATGCTAAACACTAGAGGGAGGCCATGATACATACAAAGCCCAGACCTGGGTTTAAATGATCTAATCAAATCAAATGTGTCACATGCACCGAATACAACAGGTGTAGGTGGACCTTACCGTGAAATGCTTACTTATAAGGCCTTAACCAACAATTCAGAGTTTAAAAAAGTAAGTAAGAAAACGTTTTTTAAAAACTGGTACCGAGCCAATGTGCAGTTGTAAAGGTTAGTCGGGGTAATTAAGGTCATATGTACATGTAGGTAGGGGTAAGGTGACTGTGCATAGATAATAAACAGAGTAGCAGCAGATCTGTGCAGTTTGAAATAATTAAAAATACTTTAAAATACTATTTCAAATCGATTTCAACTTTGAACCCAGATCTGAAATATATTCTGTCCATATAGAGAAGGGAGAGAATACAGCTCTCACTCCCTGGAAGACATGGGTAATGAGGACTTCCTGGTTACGGTAGCCGAGGTCCCTGCAGGGAGTTTGTGGTGCTGTTAAAGGGACAGATGTAGTCTCCTCCACTGTGTGTGTGCATCCTGGTCTCATAGACTAGACATATCATAGTAAACGTAAATCCGGGACAGTCAGATCACTATGATACGTTACGTTTGGTATGGTTACATAAGACAGAAGGTTTCTTAAGGCAAAAACAAAAGGAGAATGGATGGTTGGTCGTGGTTGACGGGAGGGTGTATAACACAAACGTCTAGCATCCCAAAGGTTGTGTGTTCGTAACTCATCACAAACAATTTTAGCAACTTTGCAACTACTTACTACTTTTTAGCTACTTTGCAACTACTTAGCTAACTCTTCCCCTAACCTTAACCCTTTTAGCTAACTATTAATTATTTTTAATTAATTTATTAATTAATATGCCATTTAGCAGACGCTTTTATCCAAAGCGACTTACAGTCATGAGTGCATACATTTTTGTGTATGGGTGGTCCCGGGGATCGAACCCACTACCTTGGCGTTACAAGCGCCGTGCTCTACCAGCTGAGCTAACTCTTCCCCTAACCTCAACACGTTTAGCTAACTCTTCCCCTAACCTTAACCCTTTTAGCTAACTCTTCCCCTAACCCTAACCTTAACCCTTTTAGCTAACGCTTCCCCTAACCTTAACCCTTTTAGCTAACTCTTCCCCTAACTTTAACCCTTTTAGCTAACGCTTCCACTAACCTTAACCCTTTTAGCTAACGCTTCCCCTAACCTTAACCCTTTTAGCTAACGCTTCCACTAACCTTAACCCTTTTAGCTAACGCTTCCCCTAACCCGAACCTTAACCCTTTTAGCTAACTCTTTCCCTAACCTTAACCCTTTTAAAATCATGTAAAAATATGTCAAAAAAGTATTTGAATCCAGGTCTGGCAGAGCCATAAAGAGAAGGGAGACAATAAAGCCCTGACTCTGTGTGTGTGTGTGTGTGTGTGTGTGTGTGTGTGTGTGTGTGTGTGTGTGTGTGTGTGTGTGTGTGTGTGTGTGTGTGTGTGTGTGTGTGTGTGTGTGTTTGTGTGTGTGTGTGTGTGTGTGTGTGTGTGTGTCTGTCTGTCTGTCTGTCCGTCTGTCTCCAGGTCAGAGTACCATTGCCTTCATTTATGACTTTGTGGAAACCTTCGAGGGACCTCACCCAGGATACGCCCTCATCTCTGGCCGTCCAAAAGCAGGTAAACACAACATCATCTTAAAATCATTATCCTATCAAGCAGGTAATCTGTTGATCACAATTAAACTAAGGCGACATCATCTACATGAATGCAGATGCCACTTCATTAAAGCCGTTAGATACAGTTTATCATTGCGCACGTCGTTTTTCTGACTGGCGACAGGTTTTGCACTCATCGCTGCATTCTCTATCACAAAGTAGGCTGGCCCTCTTTGATGTTGCGTAGGTCGAAACAATGCATTCTGTTCATTTATAAAGCCTACTTAATCAAAGTCATAAAGAGCCATGAATTGTCATTTGTAAAAACGTATCTGAACCTAGAACAGTTACATAGCCACACCCTTCAAGAGGATGTTCCTCCTCTCTCTCTTCCTCTATTTCTCTCCTTACCCCTACACTCCTCCTCCTCTCTCTCTCTCTCACTCTCTTTCCCTCCGTTCCTCCTCTCCGCTCTCCTCCTCCCAGGTATGCCTGCCATGCTGTTGGTATCAGTGTTGGGCAGAAAGGGCCCAGCCTCTGTCAAAGTGGCCGACATTGCCTTGGTGACAGCTTCAGGGTCAGTGGTCGTAGGCGGGGCCCTGGAAGACATGGGCAACGGGGACTTCCTGGTTACTGTAACCAAGGTCCCTGCGGGGGAGTTTGTGGTGCTGTTGAACGGGACAGACGTGGTTTCCTCCACCATGTTCCAGAGACAGTCCACCACTCAGATGTCCATCTCCAAGGTTACCATCAAGGTAAGTGATGATGACACACTTCCTGTTTACATTGAAAAACGGCTTTCATTTGTAAATCATGAAGGAGCCTATATTGCATATTGGGATAGAGTTCGAAAATAACCACGGTCATAGACATTCATAGATAATATCATAAAGAAAAATGTGCCTGACCATTACTCTCTAAACATGTAGTACTGTGGGCCCTACTTACACATGACAACATGGACTTTCTAAACACAGACATGTGTCAGTCCCTGTAAATGGGCCAACAAACAAACTGCACATGTTCAAAAGTGGAACTCACAACATCTCCTCAACAATTACTCTTCCTTCTTCTTCTTGTCTTCTCAGGCCGTGGTGGACAGAAGCATGGAGCCTGGTAAAGCCTTCAGCCTTCCCTTCACCGTCATGACCGACGCCACTGGAGGCACCTACAAAATCAGTGCCAGAAACGACAGAGACTTCAAGATGAACGTCCCCAACAGGTAGGGATCAGGCCTGGAATATCCTGAGACTGGTCCCAGATCTGTTTGTACCGTCTTGCCAACTCCTATGGCCATTGTCACGTGGCACATTGACCATAGGAATTGGCAATTTAAGCACAAACAAATCTGGGACCAGGTTATCTGGTCAAAATTAGCTTCTTGTCTGCTGGCAAAATGACTCAACATGACTAAATATTGTCCTCTCTTGGCATCATTTGTATTGACAATTAATGCTAACCCATTGCTGATGCTAACTTAACAGCGTCACTGTGGCCACCGGAGGAAACACCACAGGGGTACTGACCATCACGGTGCCCGCCAACACACCCTCAGGAACGGACGTCACCCTGACCATCGAGGCAGTGGCCCCCGGGGCGGTCGACTCCAACTACGCCGTCCTGCGCCTCTCTGTTGTCACCAAGGTAACTGCAGAGATACAGAGATAGATATCAATATATTATACTGAACAAAAACAAACGCAACATGCAACAATTCCAAAGAGTTACAGTTCAAATAAGGAAATCAGTCAATTTAAATAAATCATTAGGACCTAATCTATGGATTTCACATGACTGGGAATACAGATCTGTTGGTCAAGGATACCTTTAAAAAAAAATAGGGGTGTGGATCAGAAAACCAGTCATGTCTGGTGTGACCACCATTTGCCTCATGCAGCGCGACACATCTCCTTCACATAGAGTTGGTCAGGCTGTTGATTGTGGCCTGTGGAATGTTGTCCCACTCTTCTTCAATGGCTGTGTGAAGTTGCTGGATATTGGCGGAAACTGGAACACGCTGTCGTACACGTCGATCCAGAGCATCCCAAACAAGCTCAATGGGTGACATGTATGGTGAGTATGCAGCCCATGGAAGAACTGGGACATTTTCAGCTTCCAGGAATTGTGTAGAGATCCTTGTGACATGAGGCTGTGCATTATCATGCTGAAACATGAGGTGATGGTGGCGGATGAATGGGACGCCAATGGTAGATAAATGAACATTACATTCTCTGGTAACAGCTCTGGTGGACATTCCTGCAGTCAGCATGCCAATTGCACAGTCCCTCAAAACTTGAGACATCTGTGGCATTGTGTTGTGTGACAAAACTGCATATTTTAGAGTGGCCATTTATTGTCCCCAGCGCAAGGTGCACCTGTGTAATGATCATGCTGTTTAATCAGCTTCTTGATATGCCACACCTGTCAGGTGGATGGATTATCTTAGCATGGAGAAATGCTTACTAACAGGGATGCATTTTGTGCCTATTTCTGGGATCTTTTATTTCAGCTCATGAAACATGGGACCAACACTTTACATGTTGCGTTTATATTTTTGTTCAGTATAGAACCCTGTGTGTTTATTCTAATGTGACATCACAATGGGTGTAGAAATGTAAGACAGTAGAGCTATAGATAAAGATACACTAGAGAGCTGAGAGGCCTTTGTGGGCTGTCTCCACTATATGGTCTGTCTCCACTATATGGTCTGTCTCCACTATATGGTCTGTCTCCACTATATGGTCTGTCTCCACTATATGGGCTGTCTCCACTACATGGTCTGTCTCCACTACATGGTCTGTCTCCACTATATGGTCCGTCTCCACTATATGGTCTGTCTCCACTATATGGTCCGTCTCCACTATATGGGCTGTCTCCACTATATGGTCCGTCTCCACTATATGGTCCGTCTCCACTATATGGGCCGTCTCCACTATATGGTCTGTCTCCACTATATGGTCCGTCTCCACTATATGGTCTGTCTCCACTATATGGTCTGTCTCCACTATATGGTCTGTCTCCACTATATGGGCTGTCTCCACTATATGGTCTGTCTCCACTATATGGTCCGTCTCCACTATATGGTCCGTCTCCACTATATGGTCTGTCTCCACTATATGGTATGTCTCCACTATATGGTCTGTCTCCACTATATGGGCTGTCTCCACTATATGGTCCGTCTCCACTATATGGTCCGTCTCCACTATATTGGCTGTCTCCACTTCTAAATAGCCTCCTTTCCTCATCTCTTCTCCTTCATCATCATGATCACAGTCTCTCTCGCTCTCTCTACCCCCCCCCCAGGTGACAGATTTCACCCCTCCCCTGTGCGAGGTGGTCAGCGTCTCAGTGGACGACTGCCCAGCTGACCCAGCAGCCTGCAGCTCCGCTTTCTGGCAGCTCTCTGCCAACCTGACCGACGGCATCAAAGGCACCGGTATCGCCAGCCTCACACACCGCCAGGGCGTGGGCAGCCTCACCCACACGGACCTGAATCAGACGGTTGTCGCGGCAGCGTTCAACGCTTCTTGCTGCTCTTTGACAGTGGAGCTGGTGGCGTTGGACAAGGCCATGAACGTGGGCACCTGTCTATACACCAAGGTAACTTGGCATCTCAGGGGGCTGGTGAGGGGAGGATGGCTCATGACAATGGCTGAAATGGAGTGAATGGAATGGTATCAAACACATGGAAACCAGGTGTTTGATACCATTCCATCAATTCCGTTCCAGACATTACTATGAGCCCGTCCTCCCCAATCAAGGTGCCACCAGGCAAGTGTGCCTTATCTCATTTACATCATCATGGCCACTGATTTCAGAGGACTTGTGTTGGTGAAAGCAACATGGTGGAAATCTAATACCTACTGCTATTATCATCAAGGAAAGGCAGACAAGGAAACATATTTTTAAAGAGGGGCTGAACACTGATTCTGCCTGGGCTTTTCCCGTACTCATTAAGAAAAACTAAATTTGTGTCTTGGGGGGTGTGGTTCAATGTGGGTGTGTTATGTTCGCTATATCCTATCCTGACAGTAATTGTTGTTGTCCCTCTTGAGTCACAGTCCAAAACAGACCACCATACTTTGGGTGAGGAATGGTTTAGCAACCGCGTGACGTGATTGGTCAAGAATCCCATGCGCTGAGCGTTATCAAAGAGAAAGAGGCGAAGAGAGGGATAACTGGGCCCAAAATCTGTCTTCTCCATTTTTTTCGCACCCAAGCGAGGAGTTTTTGTGTTGAGGTCAATGAGTGTTGAATTTAACAGCCCGCCGTTCCGCTCTGTGGACAAATAACTCATTGTTAGGGCGGAGACATAAACGTAGTCATTATATCCATATCTCTGATGAAAGTTTAGTTTGTGATGCTAACATTAGCTCACAAATGTGACGATGTTTGAGTTGGGGGAAAAAACAAGCCTTTATAAAAAAAAAAAATTAACTGTAGTTCTTTCAACATAAAATTTGCGACGATATATTGTATATATTGTTGTGTGAACAAGTCCAACGCGGTGCATGCCAATGGTTAGTTTGGCTGTCTTTGAAATAAATGGGCGGGTTGTACTTGTAGGTTGATTCTGGTGAGCAATTGGATAGCGTGCACTGCAGCACACCGGGCGGCTGTGCTCTGGATAATTTGATTACTGCCTGCGTGATTAGACTGTGCCAGGCAGTGGTCCCATGTGGGCAGGATATTTAAATCAAAACCCAACCCTGAGATAAACTATGACAACCTCAATTCTCACAAATCTGTTTAGGACGATACTGACGTTGACCCAATTCTCCTATTTACACTTTGTAGTCAATAGGCAGGTTTCTATTGACCCAGGTTTATTCGACTAAATCAATATTGCAAACAAAAACATTGCGACATGTGTAATGGAAACGGCAGCTATAGGAGAAATGTTCTGAAGATCAACATTTTTATCTGTTCGACTGGGGTGGTGTTCTTTCGTCAAACTTTCTTTATAAATTATGGAAAGTGTTTTTCGAATGAATTATTATTGTCTAATAATTTGTAAGGTACGCGGGCACTTGATGTCACCACATAACTATAAAGCTCCACTCCATATTTAATTCTAAATGCCTACTGCTTGCTAAAGCTATTTCTCAACTATAAACAGAATGCTTCTTTGCAGGATCCTTGTCCTGACTCAATAATGACTGAATAGCTTCGCCTTGCTTGTGTCACCATACAATTACTTCAGATCTACGAGAGTGCAACTTTCACCATGGCACAGACCGTGGCGATACGTTGGCACGTGATAATAAATTAGACTATGGCAAATATCAGTCAGTTATTGCATTCTATTCTTGCTGGCCTTTGCGGGCTACCTGAGACATGAAACAGATGGGTGGAAGGGCATACATGCTGTTGCCACTTTATTAATGCACAATTTGCCAAAATGGAGAAACACTTCAACTACTTATTTTTATTAGACACTGTGGCGTTTTAGCAAAATAATGTTTTTTGTAGGTGTGACGTCATTACGTCAAGCCGTTTCTATCGACACAATAGTTAAGTGGAAACGCACCTTATCAGGCAATTATCGCATCTATTTTCTATGCAAACTTTATAAATGTGTATGTAAAAATGTATGCACACATGACTGTAAGTCGCTTTGGATAAAAGCGTCTGCTAAATGGCATTTTATTATTAAATGTCAAACTTTCTAAATGTCTACAAAAAATCTCTGGACAAGTTAATGGAAACTGAGCTAATGTTGGAATAGAAACTATATTTGGCTAATATCGATGCCACATAGGCCATTCTCATCTAGAAAAGTTGGTTTTTGAGTTCAGCTCCTCTTCAAGAGCATTGAAGCTCAGCCACACAAGTCCTCTGGTGGTCAGAGAAAGTACTACCAACACCCACAGGTTGAACTAATTTATATCTATCCATCTATCTATCTCTCCAGGTGACAGATCTCACCCCTCCACAGTGTGAGGTGGTCAGCGTCTCGTCGGTCGATTGCCCCGCTGACGCAGCAGCCTGCAACGGCTCCTTCTGGCAGCTCTCTGCCAACCTGACCGACGGTGTCAACGGCACCGGTATCGCCAATCTCACACACCGCCAGGGCGTGGGCAGTCTCACCCACACGGACCTGAAGCAGACGGTTGTCGTGGCAGCGTTCAACGCTTCGTGCTGCTCTCTGACAGTGGAGCTGGTGGCGGTGGACAAAGCCAGGAACGTGGGCACCTGTTTATACACCACCAAGGTAACCTGACATCACAGGAGGCTGGTGAGGGGAGGACGGCTCATAACAATGGCTGAAATGGAGTGAATGGTATGAAATTATGTTTTAATACATTCCATTTATGCCGTTCCAGACATTACTATGAGCCCGTCCTCCCCAATTAAGATGCCACCAGGCACCTGTGCCTGACATAGATGTAAACTAAACAACCTAATTTCCTCATCTCATTTATGTCATTATGGCCACTGATTTCAGAGGACTTGTGTTGGTGAAAGCAACATGGTGGAAATCTACTACCTACTGCTATTATCATGAAGTAAAGGCAGACAAGGAAACACATTTTTAAAGAGGGGCTGAACACTGATTCCGCCTGGTATTTCAGGTACTTATTAAGAATAACTAAATTTACATCTTGGGGGTGTGGTTCAATGTGGGTGTGTTATGTTCGCTATATCGTAGCCTGACAGTAATTGTTGTTTGTCCCTCTTGAGTCACAGTCCCAAACAGGCCACCGTACTTTGGGTGACGAATGGTTTAGCAACCGCGTGACGTGATTGTTCAAGAATCCCATGCTCTGAGCACAATCTTAGATAAAGAGGCGAATAGAGGGATAAATTAACCCAAAATATTCTCCAGCAGGTGTTGGGTTGTTTTGTTCGCGCACCATTTTGGTTAACAGAAAATGTAATGGCATATTTGCTACATGTGGCTTATTTGATCGAATAGACGTTTTGCAATGAGTAGTTTATGAGTGTACTGTTATAAGTAGGACAAGTGACATCCCGGCAACTTTCAGAAAAAACACTTTATATCGGAGTTGTGCCTGGTCGTCACTAGTTACCACAGCCACAGACTTAAACCCCGCCTATTTCTACCATTAGTCTTCTTAAAATGTGATTTTAAACCTAACCTTAAGAACACTGCTAACCTTAAATTACCAAAAAGCAAATTTTTGTTTTCATACATTTTGAAGATATACTAGCCAATTTTGACTTTGTGGTTGTGGTAACTAATGGAAACCGTTGTGCCTGTTGTTCACACGCGTATCTGCCCTCTGACCAGAATCAAATATTTCTATAACTAAACCAAGATAGACCACAGCCCATTGTGTCAAATGGGAACAAATTAGTCATAGTGGTCAGAACAAGCAAGTAGGTGGGCAGAGCCAAGCACGAGCTAGCAAGATTCTATTGGCACGTTCTAGCGTTCATTTGCATATTTTGTTAGGGAACGCCTACTCTGTGAAGTGCGCGTGTGCAATAACTCAATTCGCCTTTGCACTCCTTCTAAACAAAGCCATTTTTGACAAATCTAAATCAATATTGCAAACAAAAACATTGCAACATGTGTAATGAAAACTGAAGCAAAAGAATACATTTGCTAAAGATCATCAACATTTTTATCTATTCGACAGATGGATTTTTATTTTGTCGAACATTCTTTAAATGATGATGGAAACTGTGTTTTCTCAATAAATGACTAATACTTTTAAAGGTATGCAGGGCATGTAATTCTAAATGCTTACTGCTTTGCTAAATCTATTTTTCAACTATAAAAATAATGTTTCTTTGCAGGATCCTTGTCCTGAATTTCACCAACTCCAGAATTGCTTTGCCTTAATTTTCTGGCTGACTGGGTACAAGTTTCACCATCCAATTATTTCAGATCTACAAGACTGCAAGTTTCACCATGGCACTGACCGTGGCGACACGTTGACACATTAGAATGATTAGAATATGGCAAATATTAGTCAATTCTTGCATTCTATCCATTGTGGCTTTTGCGGGCGACATGAAACAGATAGGTGGGAGGGCATACAGGCTGTCTGCAATGTATTAATGCACAATTTCCCTAAATGGATAAGCACTTCAACTACTTTATTTTTAATCCATACTAGGGCTGTGTTCGAATACTCATACTAACCACACTAATGTACTATTTGTGACGTAAATTGAGTATGTAGTATGGTTATTGGTCACAGTATGGATGTATAGTTAGTATGCCAAAAGTTGCGATGTCATACTAAATTTGCCAAAATATGAACTATATAAGCAGTGGACACTATTTCCGTGCTTATTTATGTCATGCTTAGCTAAGTGGTATAGTCCTGTGCGTTGTCAATGGCCATTGTTAATTCTGGCTATCTACTCCGATTTCAGAGCCTCTCATCTGAGTGTGCCAGAGAGCGCAGAAAACGGATTTATGAATGCTCAACCCCCGTTGAATATGGCCGGTGTCAGTAAACTTGGGCAAAAAAAAAAACTTTATTAAATTCTTGCCAGCAGCACAGTCACCAATGCTCTGGATAACATGAAAACAGCCTAACCAGCTCTGCTAGGGCGAGTAAAATGGTCAGAGTGAGGTGTTCTCTGATTTGTGTCTGGAAGTAGCTAGCAAGTTAGCCAATGTTAGCCAGTTAGTTTGGGTGCTTGACCGCCGTTGCGAGGTCAGAACGCTCAGATCAACCCTACTCCTCGGCCAGAGCGTCCAGTGTGCGCTTTGAACGCTCTGAATTTGCAAACGCTCTGAATTTACGAACGCCCAGAGCGCACTCTGGCACTCCAGATTTAATTTAAGAACACACACGAAATCGTAAAATGTCTAGCTAGTAATTTGTTACGCTAACAAACTAGCAAGAGATTGCATAGCAACAGCATCAACTTCCGGTAGACAGGGGAAGCGCTAGTATGCTCAACTGAAAGGATACCGTTCGTTTACAGTATACTAAAATGAACTAATAGTATGTAGTAAATAATCATTAAGAATGTAGTATACAGTATGTTAGTATGGGTATTCGAACTTAGGTTGTTAGCTAAAAAGTTGTAGGTGTGACGTCATGATGGCCAGCTGTTTTTATCGTCACGAACGTTCAGTGGAAGTGCACGGTAGCAGGCATCTATTTTCATTGCACATTTTCTAAATGTCAACCAAAAATCTCTCGACAAGTTAATGGAAACATAGCAAATGTTGACACTAGAAACTGTGTATTTGACTAACATCGTTGACACATAGGCCATTTTCAACCAGGTGTAGTTGGTTTTTGAGTTCAGCTCCTCTTTAAGAGCATTCTGTCTCCGCCTTCTTATTTCTCTTGTGCTTTTTTCTAGTAATACATTGTTATTGATTATTGCATTGTTGGGTTTTGAGTTTGCAAGAAAGGCATTTTACTGTACTTGTACATGTGACATTGAAATGTGAAGCTCAGCCACACAAAACTGTGCCAGAAATAATAGCTGCGATTCTCTCTCTCTCTCTCTCTCTTTACCTCTCTCTCTCTCTCTCTCTCTCTCTTTACCTCTCTCTCTTTACCTCTCTCTCTCTCTCTCTCTCTCTCTTTACCTCTCTCTCTCTCCCTCTCTTCACCTCTCTCTCTCCTCTCCCCCCAGGTGACAGATTTCACCCCTCCCAAGTGCGAGGTGGTCAGCGTCTCGTCGGACGACTGCCCAGCTGACCCAGCAGCCTGCAGCTCCTCCTTCTGGCAGCTCTCTGCCAACCTGACCGACGGCGTCAACGGCACCGGTATCGCCAGCATCACACACCGCCAGGGCGTGGGCAGTCTCACCCACACGGACCTGAAGCAGACGGTTGTCGCGGCAGCGTTCAACGCTTCGTGCTGCTCTCTGACAGTGGAGCTGGTGGCGATGGACAAAGCCAGGAACATCGGCACCTGTCTGTTTTCCATAGTCCCCAACGCGGGACCGCCCTCCCTCGCCCTGTCCCTTCCGCTGTTGGTGTGTCTGCTTGTCTCTGCCCTCTTCACAACGTCCCTCAGAGACCTACTTATTTGATCTAATGCTGCGTTCATAATCAAGTGGGAATGTGGAAATGACCAGTTGTGAAGTGCATTCACGTGCTTTGAACTTGTTGAGAACCGCTGATTGGATAAATGTACAGCCAGCAATGCTTGAAACTAATTATAGTGTTCAAAAACCATAATAATAGATTGCTTTTTATAAATGTTTTGTTGCATGTAACTGCCGAAAATGCTGTTATCACGTTCATTTCCTTAGCAGGTGAGGTCAGAGGTCAGCATGTGGGAGAAGTTGTAGCTCAGGGATGATAGACTAGTTATTACCAGTTGGAGGGGCGTTCAAGTGGATTTTCCTATGTGGTAAATACCACCTTCCCACCTGGTTATGATAAAAGGGTAAGGCTCATGTATTGACTGTCTGCCAGAAACTGCCTCTTAAAGTTAAAGGTTACGTTCCAGGCCGACTATATCTTTGCGTGAATGCTTTGCGTGATACATCATCGACGGCGCAATTGTGCATCAGATTGCTATATGATGTGGAAAGCTGATATGTTAAACACCTATCCACATGTGAAATCTGGCAGGTGTCTGCAAAGTAGTCAGCCTGGAACATGGCCAAAGCCACCATGAAAATGAATGTCCCTTTTGTAAAAAAAAGTGCCAACAGTACTCTCTCTTGGCACTTTCTCAACATGTTATTTGCACTGTAAGATGTTTCAATTTTTGTAGCATAATCTAAATCTCTAGTTTACATCTGTCATGAATAAAAAGCTCTGCTTTCCTACTGTGTGAGTGACTCAAGTTATTTGTTTTGTTATAATTCTGAGGTATTTTGCAGCCATGTGAAACCAGCCTGATCTCACGATAGCTCACATTCTGTTTCACTTCACATATCAGTGAAACGAAACATTAGCGGTCAGTCTGCTTGACTAGGCTTGTAGTTTAGTGCTTAGGACACAGTTTAGAGTAAATAATGCATTTAGACTGCAAACATCTCACCCCTAGGGAGCAGCAGCATAATAATTAGCATCATAAAAAAATCCCCATCAGAATCCGCTTGTTTAAACTAGAGATCAGTTTTTTGCATGGTCTGCGTATCAATCCACCGCATCTGCCGATGTCGGCAATCTGCATGTGCGGTGGAAGGTGACAGCTACAGCGGTGTTCGTCAGACCAGGAGACATCCGGACGTGTGTAGCGTCCAAACGGTTTGGGCTACAAACCAATATGACACCACCATCGAAAGGTGAGACTCACAAACACAGACATTTCGGTTGTTTTGCTCTACAAAGCCCACAAGCCTTGTCAGAAGGTAACCTGGTACCAGTTTCAAAACTGAATGGAAGTATATATGAAAGTACTCTAGTGTCAAAAAAGTGGTTATGCTGCATTCACATGCCAGTCGGAACTAGGAAACTCCGAAATTTCAGACTTGCTAATTCGTTGAACGCAGCCTGTGATTAACTACAACCAGTTAGAACATTTCAGAGTTTTCTAGTTCCGACTAGCATGTGAACTCGACATCAAATATAGGTTAACAAAATACAATAATTTCCTGAGCTTTCTTATATCACTCAGATAATACCTTTTTGATGTATTTTTTTAAATATTTTGCCATGTATGAATGCTATCCAATGTGTTTCTATGGGCTAACAGCAGTAAAGCCAAATTCAATGTTTAATCAAATCATTTTAGACTATATTGTTTGATACCTACAGGGGTCCTAAAATTCCAAATCAAATAGCTACATTTTCCTTGGTATGACCGTCTAAAAACAATTCCATATGTTAGCTTACTAGAATCCCAGCCCCGGGCCCATAGACCTTATGGCGTGATTGCTGACAAATGTGGGTAATTGACAGGTGATTGTGGAGCTGAGAGGTGAACTGGGTAGTCTCCCGACCCAGGTTTTTCAATGTTTGAATACTTTTGTTTGGCATGCTTTTTTTGTATGTTATTTGTCAACATATATGAAGAAGAATAACACGAGCAGCCTTGACCGTCTGTCCTATAGGGTACACACACATCCTACACCTTCTGCACTTACTCTCACATTAAATGCATTTATATCAGGTTACGGACCAGCTAGGCATGCTGGGACACTAAATATAGCAAGATGTTGCCATCAGATGAAAACATCTCATCTCCATAACAATATATTTTCCCATTAACGAACATACAATTATGACGCTTCCAGAGCTGTTTTGAACACATTTTCTTGGTCTTAGTCATGAAATGTTCAAAGTACATTAAGGGGAGTTACTGCTTTCAATACATGTACTGTGCCTTCAGAAAGTATTCATACCCCTTGACTCTTTCCACATTTAGTGTTACAACCTAAATTCAAAATTGATTTTTTTCTCAAACATCCACACACAATACCCCATAATGTGAAATTGTTTTTAGAAATGTTTACAAATTAATAAAAACTGAAAAGCTGAAATGTCTTATGTCAATAAAGTATTTAACCCCTTTGTTATGGCAAGCCTAAATAAGTTCAGAAGTAAAAATGTGCGTAACAAGTCACATAAATTGCATGGAGTGTTTAACATGATTTTTGAATGACTACCTAATCACTGTACCCCACACATACAATGATATTTAAGGTCCCTCAGTCGAGCAGTGCATTTCAAATAGAGATTCAACTATAAATACCAGGGAGGTTTTCCAATGCCTCACCAAGAAGGGCACCTATTGGTAGATAGGTAAAAAAAAAAAAAAAAGCTGACATTGAATGTCCCTTTGAGCATGGTGAAGTTATTAATTACACTTTGGATGGTGTATTAATACACACAGTCACTACAAAGATACAGGCGTCCTTCCTAACACAGTTGCCAGAGAGGAAGGAAACCGCTCAGGCCAATGGTGACGTTAAAACAGTTACAAAGTTTAACGGCTGTGATAGGAGAAATCTGAGGATGGATCAACAACATTGTAGTTATTCCACAATACTAACCTAAATGACAGAGTGAAAAGAAGGAAACCTGCAAATAATTTTTTTTCTCCAATAAGGCACCAAAGTAAAACGGCAGAAAATGAACTTTATGTCCTGAATACAAAGCCCTATGTTTGGGGCAAATCCGAATCAACTCATCACTGAGTACCACTCTACATATTTTCAAGCATGGCGGTGGCTGCATCATGTTATGGGTATGCTTGTCACCGGCAAGGACTAGGGAGTTACTTACAATAAAAATAAATGGAATAGAGCTAAGCAAAGGCAAAATCCTAGAGGGACTACCTGGTTGTCTGCTTTTCAATAGACACTGTGATAGAGGAATTATGATTATGACTAAAATTGTTAACCCCAATACTGATGATGACTGTGTGAACTGTGTTAGGGTTATCATTATGAACCCACTAACAGAGGGGGTGAGTTAGAAACTGCTGAGACAAACATTCCAGGGTGAAGGGGACTGAGAAACTGGTTAAAGGCCTCCTAAAGGTGGGCGGAGCAAAGTGCCTTTGTGTGTCAAGGGGTATAAAAGCTGTATATGTATTTTTTGGCAGCAGAGCTCTCCATGATTAAACATACAGATCATTCTTGCCGGTTGTGGACATTTGTTTAATTCATGAATAAACCAGAGCCTTACACCCTCTGGGAATTATTCAAAGCATTAAGTTTGATTAATTAGAGATAGAAATTCTCGTGACAAATGGTCCTTCGAGCCGGATCTCAAAATACGTCTTTGTTGTTCTGAGGACACCGAAAACCGTGCACGGGCCGATGATAGCATCCGTATAGAATAGACCTGGCCTTTGACGTTAAGGTTATAAACAGGCCGGTGATTAACCTTATGAACGATAAAGACGTTGACGAGATCTGAAAAAGCATTTAAATCCCAACTGCAAGGATGAGGTCAGTTATTTTTATTCATGGATTTGGTGAAATGATTTGAATTCTTGTGAAGGGCAGAGAATAGTTACCAAAATCTCATAAGATAATTAAAAGGAAGGAAGGGGGTCTGAAATGACTCAAGGTAAATGGCCATTACCAAAATAAACTAGTTAATATTGAGATTGTACGGGGTACAGTGTTTACAATATAAACAGGAAGGGAGATAATTATCATCGTGTGAGATAGATACATTAAACAAGTCAAGAGTCCTAAACAACTGGGGATTTGCTCTAACTCTGTCTATTTCATCAAACTGGAGCAGTTACGACCTCTGGGTTACGGATAGTGTTAGCAAAAAATCGTATAAGGTTGTATACGTGTGAGATCTAATGATCCATCGAAATACGTGATAATTGTTTCAAGGAAGGGACTAAAATAGGTCGCGTGAGAAAAAAAGTGGTTGTCCCATCCGTTTCATGAAACTGGAATCTTTAAAAAACTCTGGGTTACGGGTTGAATAATTTAAATGGTTGATAACAAAAGCAGATCATAACATTTGCTCAAAAGTCACACCAAATAATAAGTCCCAAGGAAAATAATTCTTGATTGAATTATTACTAAACGGGGGGATTTCTTATTTTTCTACCATGGAAAATAAATATTCTAAAGAGGTCCGAGAATTAACGGGGGATGAAAGATATATGTTAGGAAGGGATCAAAAAATATGTATTATGGATCCATTTGGGAGAAGAGGTATGGATTTATTGGGCATCTCAATGTAGAGAAATTAGAGGCTATGATTAGACAGATGCATGAAAACTGTGGAACGGATTTGAAGAAACAGCGAGGGGAGGGGCTAGAGACAGCGAGAGTATGGCTTTTGGAGGCTCGAAAGAGAGAGAAAGGACAGAAAAGAAAACAAAATAGTTATGTAGAGAGAAAATAAAGTCAAGAGAGTGTGAGGCCCCGTGTAAATACTGTAACAAAACAGGTCATAACCATCGCGACTGCAGAGATAAAGGAAAGGGCAGTGTCCGGGGAATGACAGTCTATTTTTTGGTTCCACGGGTAAAATGTTTGAAGAAGTGATTTGTGTCGATTAAGAATTGGCTAAAAACACCACGTAGCGATTATTTGAGAGGTACCTATACATTTCTAACGATATATACGTATGAACTTTCTCACACAAACGTAGACGTACGTCATGGGTGAGAAAGTTGAGAATATTTACATTTTTAGTCATTTAGCAGATGCTCTTATCCAGAGCGACTTAAAGGAGCAATTGGAGTTAAGTGCCTTGCTCAAGGGCACCGACAGATTTTTCGCCTGGTCGGCTCGGGGATTGGAACCGGCGACCTCTTGGTTGCTGGCACGGCGCTCTTAGCCACTAAGCTACCTGCTGCCCCATATGAGTTTAAGGTTGTGCCGTTGTTTGATTATGTGATAAGGTTTAATGGGTAATCGGACCATAACTAATGTGGTTATAGAAGTAATGTATAATATAGTAGAGAGCCAATAGAGGGTTCCATTGAACTATTATGGTTTATTGGGCATTTCAATGGCATAAGGTGAAATCTATATGTATGAGTGAATTCAACAGCTTGTATGGGTGGAAACCGGATACTACTGAGTATTTGGTTTGGTGATGTTGAATGGAAGATTTGTAGCGTGGTTTGGGTTAAATAGAAAGACTCACTTATTCAACAGGAATAGGTGCAGGGAGAGATAGTTTTTGTGTTGCTGAATGAGGTGAGAGCTAGTGCGGTTTTCATTTGGTGACGTCACTTGCTCTATGAACTGGAAGTAGTTGCTTTGAAAAGATCGCAGATTTTGTGGAGTGACTGGCAATGTATGTAGAGGGTCCCTGGTTCGAACCCAGGTAGAGACAGTGGGTAAAGCTTTCGCATTGGGGCTATGGACCTAGATTACTACGTGGATTGAGAAATGTGAAAAGTTGAATTAGATAGCTTTAGAAGTATTCTAGAAAGGTCTATGAAAATATGTTACAAGGACTAATGACATGATTTCGTAAGAAGTTCAAATGATAGGAATCAGGTCCCCGCGCCTCCCCCGTTGTGTAGGAAGGAGCAGGGGGGAGGGGGGAGAGACAGTACATAGTTCAAATGATAGGAATATGATTAAATGTATGCTTATCAACGATAGCAAGTATTTGTTTTATTAATTAGGGCCTAATCAGAGAGAACAGTTAAAGAAATTGAATAGCGAACAGAATTTGCGATACAGCTGTGAAAATTATTTAAGTTGAGGACAAGGGAAAATAATTGATGGTTCTAGTTCCCGGGTAAAAGAGTTGTACTTGCTTGACTAGATCGAGCAGAAGTTTTAATAGTTGAATGAAAAGCATTTCTTTGACAAAGTCTAATGGTTATCACTTTATTGTATAGGTTGGGTAACACCAGTGGTGTATGAAAATAATTGGTGATTTCTAAAACGATAATCTGTTTATGGTACGCTGAACAATGGGATATAGTTGTGACTATTAGGATGTTGGATTGAATAAACATTGGTAATAAGTATGAAGTTATTAAAAAATAAGTTTATATTTTAAAAACATCAATGCAACAGGTTGTGATGATTCAATTAATAGAAAGGGGTTATAGGGTTATATTAGAAGATGTAGTGAACTTAATGAAACGTGGTATTATATAGTGTCTTCCAGGTTTGATGGAAGTCTCCTATAGCATTATGTTAAGAGGATGCCTGGGATAAAATATAATGTCTTACTTACACGGAGTATGTGATTGTATTGGCTAATGAATGAGATATGACATTTACAGGGGCGAAAGGAACAATAGAAGGGGAGACAGATTTTCCTATGGTGTTGGTAAAATAATTGATAATGGATCATTTGAGATGAGATCACATGGAGCAGATTTAGGGGTTCAATAATCATTGTCAGATTAGTTATGAGGAATTAGATTGATACAAACGATTATTGATGAGTTAGGACTGGGGATATCTGTATCATGTTTTGTGTGTACTTACCATTTTTAGATTACTGATGGTAATTGAAGGTTAACAAAATGTATAACCAGGAGAAAGAGATTAACTTATCTCATTGGAATGTTGCCCAGGGCTAGGGGGAGCAGTAGTGAAATTAGGCAGTATTTAGGTCGTAAAAGTGAGCTACCAAATAAAGTGGGGCCTGGCTATTTTTGGTTGTTGTTTTTCAATTGGGTTTTTCAAATAAAAAACAACACACCTAGTATGATGTTTATAAAGGGTTGTTATGTTGAATTTAGGGGGTTTTCAACAGTTCATAGGTGATGGGTCTTAAAGGAGCACACACAGTGAATTTTATGGAGTTTTTCTGTTTTTTTGACTGAGTTTGGGGTATACATGATTTCTTATGAGAATAGATGTCATGAGGACTTAATGAACACTTGGGATAAGTAACATTTATGTTGAACCATAAAATAGCAAAAGAGAGAGAGAGCTTTCCCTGAATGAGGGATACCTGTTGCTAGTCAATTGTACTAATCTTGGATTACTTTTACGGGATAGAAGTAAGTTGAGATATTATCAAAGGTTGTCATTTAAATTTCATTTTTATTATGTTTTAATAAACAAGAACTTGGTATTTGAAACTAAATTAATGCAATGAACTGCAGTAATCAGAGGAAGGCACAATCTAATGCGAAACAGCTATTACCTAGATCATTGATTTAGTAATAAGATCAGGAAGATAGTAATAATAAGAAGCTGGATAGGAGAATTTAAGATAGGGACTAGCTGTCCAGAAATAGATGAAGAAGGATGAGTTAAGGAATAAATGCAGAGGCGAAATACAGAAAGAGTTGTGAAGTGTTCTTCTATACTTGAAGTACCAAAACCGTTAAACAAGAAACAAATGATGAGCTTTTTGGGAATGATAGACTACTGTAGAGCTTGGGTACTCCATTATGTACTGCATACTGGTAAATTAAGTGATCTTATCTATGGGAAGGCAATGGCAGCCCATGGTAAAATCATTTGGAACTCTGAGGAGGAGGAACAATTTATGAAGATAAAAAAGTTGCTCACTTCCCAAACAGTCTTAGCTTTTCCTACATATAACAGGAATTTTACCCAAATGGTAGAGAGTAAAGAGGGATATATGACATTGGTCGTGATTTAAAGATGGTGATGAGGGAGATTGTTTAGTGGACTATTAGATTAACTGGGTGTCACGCCCTGGCTCTGGGACTCTGTTATGTTGAGCCAGGGTGTGTTGTTTCTTTGTGTTTTGTGTGCTAGGGTGATAGTCTAGTTTTGTATTTCTATGTTGGCCAGGGTGGCTCCCAATCAGAGACGGCTGTTGCTCGTTATCTCTGATTGGGAGCCATACTTAGGTAGCCGTTAGGCATTCATTTGGTGTGGTTTCTTGTTCCGTGTTGGTTTGTGTATGTAACCAGGGACGTCACGTTATCGTTTTGTTGTTTTGTTCGTGTGACCATTATTTAAATAAAATATGTTCGCATTCCACGCTGCGCCTTGGTCCTCTCTTCCCGACGAGCGTGACAGAAGAAACCACCATAACTGGACCAAGCAGCGTGTCCAGGAGCCAATGCCAGAGAGGACTCTAATGGATATTAACCTCAACTGGGTCAAGCCGCGGGAGGAGGAGAGAGGTTGGACTTGGAAGCAGAAGAGCGAGAGTTGGGCGAGAACTATGGAGGCCTGGTCCACGGGGAGGAGAGACACCCAGAAAATGTTTAGGGGGGGCTCACGCCGTGGACGACGGGGCAGCAGGAGGCCGCGATAGAGCGATTAGTAGAGGAGGCCGCCAGGTTACGGGGGCCACTGGTCACAAAAGGGGAGGAAAGTGTAGAGGCACGGCGAGAGGTACTGGGGTGTGTTACCAGTCCGGTACGGCCCGTTCCTGAACCCTGCGTAGGGCCAGTGGTGTGTGTCCCCAGTACGGTCCGGCCTATTCCTGTCCCTCGCACCGAGCCTGTGGTGCACGTCGCCAGCCCGGTTCGGCCCGTCCCTGCTCCCCGCACCAAGCCAATGGTGCGTGTCGTCAGCCCGGTCCGGCCTGTTCCTGCTCCCCGCACCAAGCCAGTGGTGCGCCCGTACAGCCCGGTTCGACCCGTCCCTGCTCCCCGCACCAAGCCAATGGTGCGCGTGCCGTCAGCCCGGTCCGGCCTGTTCCTGCTCCCCGCACCAAGCCAGTGGTGCGCTTCGTCTGCCCGGATCGCCCGCCCTGCTCCCCGCACCAAGCCAATGGTGCGGGCCGTCAGCCCGGTCCGGCCTGTGCCTGCCCCCGCACCAAGCCAGTGGTGCGCCCGTCAGCCCGGTTCGGCCCGTCCCTGCTCCCCGCACCAAGCCAATGATGCGCGTCGTCAGCCCAGTCTGGCCCGTCCCTGCTCCCCGCACCAAGCCTGTGGTGCGCGTCGTCAGTCCGGCACAGCCCGTGCCTGTTCCACCGGTGCCTGGTCCGGCACCGGTCAGCTGCTCCACTCCGGAGCTAGAGCAATCCGCTCCACCAGTGTTCAGTCCAGCTCCGGCCAGCAGGGCCAGACTGGACCAGGGGCGCTTTGGGGGGTTGGTTGGAGGGTGGGGGTCAAGCCCGGAGCCGGAACCGCCTCCGGAGAGGAATGCCCACCCGGCCCTCCCCTGTTCAGTTTATGTTTGGCGCGGTCGCAGTCCACGCCTTTGAGGGGGGGTTACTGTCACGCCCTGGCTCTGGGACTCTGTTATTTTGAGCCAGGGTGTGTTGTTTCTTTGTGTTTTGTGTGCTAGGGTGATAGTCTAGTTTTGTATTTCTATGTTGGCCAGGGTGGCTCCCAATCAGAGACGGCTGTTGCTCGTTATCTCTGATTGGGAGCCATACTTAGGTAGCCGTTAGGCATTCATTTGGTGTGGTTTCTTGTTCCGTGTTGGTTTGTGTATGTAACCAGGGACGTCACGTTATCGTTATGTTGTTTTGTTCGTGTGATCATTATTTAAATAAAATATGTTCGCATTCCACGCTGCGCCTTGGTCCTCTCTTCCCTACGATCGTGACACTGGGTTAATCACCAACATAGAGTTTGAATTCTTTGTTGCTAGGCGGAAGACTTAGTTAGATTATTTCAGTGTGTAAGTGAGGTGGGAATCCATGGCTGTCCTACGCTGTCCTACGTTATCAGTGAATGAAAGCAGAAGGGAACCTTTTGCTTCTCTTCTCAAACAGAGAGGAAAAAGCTGCCAGGGTTGAGCAGAGTTCAGGCTAAAACCTTTGTCTCTCCTTTGCTATCTTCTTGATTGATTACAGCATGAATAGGGGTTTGTGTTAGGTTTGAAAGATTTAAGTATGGACCTGTCATGTCCAACCATCAGTCTTCAGGTCAAGCCCAGGAGAGCCGGGGTAGAACAGAGTTTGAACTAAACATGAGTGTTTTTACAAGATAAGGGATTGATTGATTGGATTACTATTGATTCTGAACTGAATGAAAGTCGAATTTAGCCGCCATAAGAGACAAAGGAAGTGGGAGGAGCAATAAAGAAGCAAGGGACAGTCTCAAATATAAATAAGGGATGGCAATTGGATAATAAATTACCAATATTACCTAAGTGATTGTTTAGGTAGGTGGTAATATTGACACATGGGCAGTGACATGTGTCAAGAGGGGGGGAGATGGTAGTGGTAGGATTAAATAGTAAATATACGAAGGAGAGGACAAAATACTTTTAAAAAAAACATTTTTTTAGATACAGTCTAGAAAGAGAATACTGATGTGAATGGTATGATTAGAGAGGAGTTAAGGAAAACACACAGGAGAGCAGGAAGAAATGGGGTACAAGGTCTACCGATAGTATTAATGACGATCAGGAGAACTCCAGATGAAGAAGGGTTATTGCCATTGGAGAAGGGATTTGGTAGACCATAGAGAATGCCCGAGTTAGGAGGACCAGAGAAGGCAGAAATAGAAATTAAGAGCACCCTAGCAGAACACATGAGAAGGTAGTTTATTAACCACACCGGTATGTCAGAGGTTTTGTGCCCCATAGGTGAACTAAAGGAGAAGGTGACCCACTCTATTTAAACAGGTGACTGGTGAGCATCCAGTCCCTAAAGAAGAAAGACTGGAAGCAGGCCTGTTGGGAAGGGCCCTATCAGGTTAGCTTGGTCACTGCCTTTGCCATTAGAATAGCAGAAAGAGCAACCTGGGTCCACGTTACCCACTGCAACAAGGTAAGAACACATACAAGCACCACTGAACACACGCAGAGTTAGAGAGAAGAACTGAACCAATAGGGTCTGGGGATCACCTCTGTTAACGAAGATCTCCTACCCCGACCTATCATCACTGTAGTGTGTTCTCAGGGTGTGAGTATTGGGTAATACCAAGCAGAAAGACTGAGGACAGGAGAGGGTTGGCGGTTTTTGGGAATAGGGGTGACTTGAGCTGCATCATAGTCTTGGCAATGGTCTTGATATGTCAAGATCCACCACCAATTACGCTATGCCCTTACCATTGTTAAGAAGTAAAAGAGAAGAGAAGCGACCCGACATACTGACCGTCAAGGACGAGTGGCCTACAAAATGGGAGTCAGAGAAGGGCAGACTGTAGGATTCAAAATAAAGGTTAGGGACGTAGCCAACGGGTGGGGTACATGTCAATAAGCAATTTGGGATTATAAAATCCCATTATATTCGTGTTCGGCCCCCACGGTGGATTGTTCCTAGACTCAAGTGTTTAAACACACTTGGGGACGGGGATATGAGACCGAGGGGGACTGAACATCCAGATGGGTGGTAAATAGAAACAAAGACATCACCAATTATCAATTGGAGATAGTAGTAATGTGATTGACTTAAGTTCAGAAGCACAGGAGAGAATTCTGAACCTTACAACCCCTGTAACCGATGGGTGGTGGGCGTGTGCCAGTAAAGGCAGTATAAGGCAGAGAATACCAAAAGGGTGGCTAGATACGTGCGCCCTGGTTCTACTGATTCAGCTAGTTAGAATTAGTCACCAGGAACCAAGGAAAGGGTTAAACAGACGTAGGAGGAGTTTTAACAAGAAGGAGAATAGCCCTATTTAGATGGATGCGATTGGGATACCAAGGGGGGTATCGGATGGATACCAAGCTATGAAAGAATTAGGGGAAGGATTTACTACCACGTTCTTTTGGTGGGTGACAATAAACAAGATTGTGGATTGGATTAATTATATCTACTACGACCAACAACAATTTATTGGCCAGACTAAGGATGCAGTAACAGGGATCTCTGAACAATTATCCGCCATCTCACTCATGACTTAGGAAAAGAGGTTGGCTCTAGATCAGGCAGAAAGGGGCGGTGTCTATAGAATGATAAGCCATTGTTGCACATTCATCCCTAACAACACCACACCAGATGGGACGGTCACCAGAGCTCTTGCAGAATTAACTGCTCTAAGTGAAGAATGAGCTGAGAACTCAGAAATTAGTACATCGAGGATAGTGTGGTTTGATGAAATGTTTGGTAAATGGAAAACCATAGCAGCCACCATCTTAGGGGCGGTCAGCGTTTGTATGGGTATTCTTGTATTATGTGGTTGTTGTCTTGTTCCCTGTGTCTGAGGATTGGTGAGTAAGGCGTTGGTGAATGCAGTATCTCAACAATGATGAGAGATGGACCGACTCCGGACTCTGACCAGGGGAGTGGGAAAAACGATCCTCCAGGCTTGGTGGATGACGAGGACTTTGACCCTGTGTCATGAGAATTTCTATCTCTAATTCAACCTAAGCTTGAATCATTACCAGGGGTTGTAAGGCTCTGGTTTTAATCATAAATTATTCAAGGTCCACAACCAGCAAGAATGATCTGTATTTTTGTTAATGGAGAGCTCTGGCGCCCAAATCCCATACATACTGTTTTATACCCCTTGACACACAAAGGCACTTTGCTCCGCCCACCTTTAGGAGGCTTTCTTAAACAGTTTCCGCAGTCTCCTTCACCCTGGAATGTTTAGTCCTGCCCCCTCTGTTAGTGGGTTGACACTACATTATAATTCTAACACTGTTTACACATTTATACTGTATTTGGGGTGAAAACCTTTAGTCATTATTCTTAAAATACAAATTAATCTATCAATCCACCCCTTTGACTAAATGTTTTCACACTCAGGATAAATGTATTTACAAACATGATTAATCTCAGAGATTAGTTCTATTTATCTACTTCCAATCATAGGTCTTCTTTTTAGGATTTTCCCTATGACCTTCATACGTCAGAACCAATAAACGTTTCATCCAATTGCGGTCTTTCAGGGTCAAAGTCCTAGTTATCCCCCAAGCCTGGAGGATCGTATTTCCCACTCTCCTGGTCAGAGTCCGGAGTCGGTCCATCTCTTATCATTTGGGGAGATACTGCATTCACCAACGCCTTGCTCACCAATCCTCGGACACAGGGAACAAGACAACAACCACATAATACAAGAATACCCATACAAACACTGACTGCCCCTAAGATGGTGGCTGCTATGGTTTTCCATTTACCAAACATGGTATCAAACCACCCTGTCCAAGATGTACTAACTCCTGAGTTTTCATCCCATTCTTCACTTAGCGCAGTTAATCCTGCAAGAGCTCTGGTGACCGTCCCCTCCGGTGCGGTGTTGTTAGGGATAAATGTGCAACAATGGCCCCCCACCATTTTACAGACTCCACCCCTTTCTGCCAGCAACATATCCAGAGCCAACCGATTTTCCCAAGTCATAAGTGAGGTGGCGGATAATTGTTCGGAGATCCCCTTTACTGCATCTCTAGTCTGGTTAATAAATCGTTGTTGGTTGTAATATATATAATTAATCCAATCCACATTTTTGTTTATTGTCACCCACCAGAAAAATGTTGTGGTAAACCCCTCCCATATTTGATTCATAGCTTTGTATTCATCTGGAACACCCCTGGGGATGCCCATACCATCTATCCAAATTGGGCTATTTCCTTCCTGACCTATATTTCTTTTCCTCCTGATTATTCTTCCTGTCACTGGTTTTTGATGACTAATTCTTACAGGTTGGACCAACAATACTGGTGCACAAGTACCCACCCATCCTTCTGGTAATGTCTGTCGAATTCTCCCTTTGTTAGTACATGCCCACCACACATCAGTCAGAGGGATGGTAAGGTTCATAATTTTCCCCCTCCCTTCCTTATCTAAATCAGTCACATTAATTATCTCCTTACAGCCATCAAAATCACCCAAGTTACGGGTGCCATTTCTATGTCTGTAACACTGGTATTCGCCAGGAGTTCAAGTGAATCTAGGTGGGCTGGCCGAGTAAGTCAACTTTGCCAGCCCAATCCCTGTGCAATTGGGCTCTTTTTGATTGGACTCCAGGTCTAATACACAGGGAAACATTGCCTTTGGCATTGGGGCGGTCAACATTGTCGGTCGCCCAATGGAGCATGCATAACAATTGGTCTCCCCCAAGGCCCTAGCGGTGTACTTCATCCACTTTAACTAGAGATTTTCATCAGGGACCCCCTCTACTTCCCCTTGGTTCCATTCTTGGAGGAGAAAATCTTTCATAGTGGACGGGTTAGTCGAATTGACTCCGTCATCCCTTGACTGATCTACTCGGTCTACTGCTATTAATGGATTAATGAAAGTACCTGTGCCCTCCATATCTTTCGACTCCATCAAATGTAATCTTAGACCAGTATCCCGTCTGTATTCGTCCGCGCAAGCCCAGTAAGTTATTTTCATGTCCTCTTTAGTGACCTTTACTATTGTTACTACCATCTCCGTGGGGATGTCGTTATACCTTCTTATCCTCCATCTGGACGTCCAGCCCCCCCCCCCCATCTCATATCTCCGTCCCCCAGTATGTCTAAATACCTGAGCCCAGGAACAATCCGCCAAGGGAGCTGAACATAAATACAGTGGGATTTTATAATCCCACGTTGCTTGCTTATCCGCCCCTGATAAGATCCCTAATCCTAATTTTGAATCTTACTCCCCACCCTTCTCTGACTCCTATTTTGTAGATCACTCGTCCTTGACGGTCAGAATGTCGGGGTCGCTTCCCTTTTTATTTCTTAATAATGGTAAGGCCATAGCGTAATTGGTGCGAGGTGGTGGTGGATCTTGACATACCAAGACTATTGCCGAGACTATGATGCAGCTCAGGGTCACCCATATTCCCAAAAACCGCCAACCCTCTCCTGCCTTTAGTCCTTCTGCTTGGTACCACCCCATACTCACACCCTAGGAACACACTACAGTGATGATAGGTCTGGGTAGGAGATCTTCGTTAACAGAGGTGATCCCCAGACCCTATTGGTACAGTTCTTCTCTCCAACTCTGCGTGTGTTCAGTGGTGCTTGAATGTGGTCTTACCTTCTTGCAGTGGGTAACATGGACCCAGGTTACTCTTTCTGCTATTCTAATGGAAAAGGCGGTGACCAACAAAACCTGATAGGGGCCTTCCCAACGGGGCTGCTTCCAGTCTTTCTTCTTTAGGGATTGTATCCACACCCAGTCACCTGGTTGGATAGAGTGGGTTACCCTCTCCTTTAGTTCTCCTGTGGGGCACAAAATCTTTGACATACGTGTTTGGTTAATGAACAGTCTTCTCATATGTCCCGCCAACGTCCCTTCTACTTCTATTTCTGCCTGCTCTAGTCTGCCTAACTCGGGCATTCTATATGGTCTCCCAAACACTTTTTCAAAGGGGGATAACCCATCTTTATCCGGTGTTACCCTAATCGTCATTAATACTATTGGTAGACATTGTACCCAATTTCTTCCTGTACTCATGTGCGTTTTTCTCAGACGTGATTTAATCGTTGAATTAGTGCGTTCAATCAAACCCGCTGATTCTGGATGATATGAACAATGTTTCTTCATATTAATATGTAACTTCTGTCCAATATCTATCACCTGGTTGGCCGAAGTGAGACCCATTGTCGGAATAGATGCGTTTCGGCAATCCGAATCTAGGGATTATTTCCTGACATAAAGCTTTAGCTACTGTGAATGCATCAGCGGAGGAGGTTGGAAAGACTTCTACCCATTTGGTATACTTGTCTATTACAGTCAAACACAATTTTTTCCCTTCACTTCTTGTAAGTTTTATAAAATCAATTTCCAACTGTTGGAATGGATATCTGGCCTAGGGAAATTCCCTTTTGGTGCTCTCTGCTTTCCTTGATGATTACCTTGTGCACATATAACACACCTAGAACATTTTTTTAAAGTAATTTGTTATCCCGTACGCTACAAAGTGCTTTCTAATTATTTCCACCATCCCCGGTTGATACGTGGCTTTGCCCATGTATCAAAATTGCTGCATATCTAAACAGAGATTTTGGTAATATAGGTAAATTACCCCTGATGCCAAATTTCCCCCTTCTTGACTGCTCCCATTTTCTCCCATCTAGTCACTTCCTTCATTGGTGCTCTCAACTGGCTCTCCATCAGTAATGCTTTATCAATGTCCACCTCTTCTTTCAGATGTAAGTATGTGGGTGCTTGTGGTTTGAGACCTGCCTTTTTCGCTTTCTCGTCTGCCTTTCTGTTGCTGTTGCCATCTACACCTTTAGTATGAGCATCACATTTACAGATAGCTAACTTCTCTGGTAGGAGTACAGCATCTAAAATATTCAAAATTAACTGGGCATGTGTAATGGTTTTGCCAGAAGTGGTTACCATTCCCCTGTTTCTCCATTGTGCAGCAAATACGTGTACTGTATTAAATGCATAGGCACTATCGGTGTAAATAGTAACCTTTTTCACTTTCCCCAAATCACATGCCCGAGTGAGAGCCACTATCTCGGCCTGTTGAGCAGAATAATTTCTAGGTAATGATTCAGCTTCCAAGTGTAATGAATACTCGGACAGAGTGGTAAGATCCAATCGCAGAATAGCGATGCTTTATTAGAGTACAGACAAGGGTATAGCTTAATCGTGGTCGGGCGGGCTGTGGTCAAAACCGGGCAAGGCATAGACAGGCAGAGGTACCAAAGGAGCGGGCTAGTCGTAGACGAGGGCACAGGCACAGGATCAGAGGACGGTAATCACTGGGGTAGACAAGCAGAGGATTAAGCAATTCGGGAAGTCAAACAACAAGGCACAGGTCGGATACACGGGTAATCAAAACAACAAACTCTCTCTCTCTCTCGGAACAAAACGCTTAGCAAGTCACAAAGGAACAATACCTCGCACTCGACTGAACTTCTGAGCACACCCATATCCTACCCTAATTACGGACAGGTGTGCTCAGAACTCAGGTGAACCAGATCGAGTCTGATGACTCCCCCTCTCTGTAGATCGGGGAAGTGTCAGACTCTGTCTAGACCCAGCCAACCCCCGATCCCTTACACCAAGACGTCGGTCTCTGTTACAACTGCATATCCTGTAGCATTCGTACCATCAGGGTTTTTTCTAGATGAACCATCAACAAACATAGTCACTTCCCCATCTACTAAGGCTAGGTCTTTCAAGTCAGGTCTTGGCAACACAAGTTTCTCAGTTTCAGTTATACAATCATGTGGGCTGCCATCTATTGCAATAGGAACCAGAGTAGAGGGGTCAGAGTTGTACACCGTTCAATGGTCAAATTAGGCATATTTAACAGGATTATCATACAAGATAAAATGTCCTAGCGGGTGACATATAGGCCATCTTAGTGCTCCAACAACAGTATGGATACTGCATGCAGAACCTTTAGGGTTAAATCGTGGTACAAAACTATTGATGCCGAATCTTGCACCGCCTGAGCTGCAGCTACCACAGACTGTAAACATAGTGGCATTGCTTGTGCTACCTGGTCTAATTTAGATGAATAATATGTAATGGGTTTGTTCTTATCCCCATGTTTTTGAGTCAAGACCGATGTCATATACCCCTCCCTACAGTCTACCGTTTGGGTAAAAGGCCTGTCATATCTAGGAAAAGCTAAGGCTGTTTGGGAAGTGAGCAACTTTTTTATCTCTATAAATTGTTCCTCCGCCTCTGAGTTCCAAATGATTTTATCATGGGCTGCCATTGCCTTCCCATAGATAAGATCACTTAACTTCCCAGTATGCAGTGCATAATGTGGTACCCAAGCTCTACAGTAGTTTATCATCCCCAAAAAGCTCATCATTTGTTTCTTGTTTAACGGTTTTGGCGCTCCAAGTATAGCAGTTTTCCTGGATGAGTTTAACATTCGCCCCTTCTGAGTTATGGTGTGTCCTAGGTAAATCACCTCGCTCTGCCAAAGTTGAAGTTTCTTTTTGCTCACTTTGTGTCCCTGTTCTGCCAGGAAAGTTAACAATTGGATTGTATCCCTCTTACATCCCTCCTGAGTGGGATTAGCTAATATAATATCATCTACATAAACTAACATTTGGCTTCCTTCCTGAGGTTCAAACTTTCCCAAATTCCTAGTTATAGCCTGGGCAAAGATTGTAGGACTTTCCGAGTAGCCTTGTGGCATCCTAGCGTAAGTCCATTTCCATCCCTGAAAAGTAAAGCCAAAACACCCCTGACTATCCGGATGAACTGGGATACTAAAGAAAGCATTAGCTAAATCTATCACCGTAAAATAGGAGTTTTCTGGTTTCAATTGGTTCAGCAATGTATGTGGATCTGGTACACATGGAGCTCTGGGAATTATATTTCTATTAACCCCCTGCAAGTCCATGACCATCCTCCAGTCGGTGCTAGGTGCCGCCTTTTTAACAGGAAATACTGGAGAGTTGCATTGTGCCTCATCTCCAGGAATTATCACCCCTCCCTTAAGTAAATGCTCAAATGTAGGTGTTATCCCTTTTATTGCTTCTGGTTTCATAGGATATTGCTTTTGGTCTGTGATCGGATCGAGGAATCACTTGTACTGGAGCTACCCGCTTAATTAGTCCCACATCGGCTGGTCCTTGTGACCATAATTTGAACGGAATTGCTGCTAACTCATCCTCCTGTTCCTGAATTTAAAAAATATCTTCCTGTCATTCGTTAAAACTTGTCTCCAGGTGGACCCCAGGCTGGGTTTTTGCTCTCCAATTCAACTTTCTTCTGTATCTTCCAGTGGAGTGGCTATACTGATCCCCATTTGGTGTATTCTGCCAGTCAGTGATGTTTTCCCCCTATTTTACCCATTTACCTAGTGATACCCATTCCTCTGAAGGTTCTTTCACTAGGGCAACATGGGGGCCCCACCTTTCTCTGTACAGTCTCTGACTCTGTGGTCCCAACTCCACCTCTACAGCTGCATGTTTTCTATCATAGTGAACCCATTTTAACCCAATTGTTCTTTCTGTGGTTTTTAACAATTCTTCTTCATAATCTGGGTTAGGGGCCCGGGTGCTCATTACACCATAATTTACAGTGTAAGTCATCTACTGTCATCTTGGTTGATCCAATCACTAAATCATCTGCTAGATCTATTAGTGATTTCGGGTATGTCTGTAAGTCCCCCTCTTAGCAGGTCCTGGCTATACCAATAGCACGGTTCTCCCTCCCCGCTCAATACCATATTATCCGTTACGACATATGCCTTCATACCTCAGCGTGGCTTCACAGCTACGTCCAACTGAATCATGGCATCCCCTTCCTAGTAAATTGACTGGACACAGGCTTGATACAAGTACAGGTATGCATACCTCTCCCCTGAATCTTCATGTTGTAAAGTCACAGGGGCCGATAATCGCTCTATAAATTGATGGCCCGAGGCCGAGCGTACCATGATTTTTTTCCCCATTAATTCTAATTCCTTTGGGTATGTCGGCTGCACAGATCGCTGTGCGACATGCCCCCTGTGTCCACACAAGAATGTAATATTTTTCCCCAATATTGTTAAGGTGAGGTATGGTTTCTGTTCTTGCTGCAGAGCCAATTCAATCATTTCCAATTCAAACACTTCACACCCCGTATCAATGGGTTCCTCTGACCCCTCTCCTCCACTATCTGTCTTACTATCTTCCCCTTGTTCTAGTCATGCCTCATCTTCCTCTTCCTCCCTACCGGAACTGGGGGATGGGTGTTTGTAGGCCCTTTCTCTTTTTCCACCCCAATTATCTTGCTCGCCCCTTCTTTTATTGCCGCAGCTGCGATGGTTATGACCTGTCTCGTTACAGTATTTACACGGGGCCCAACACTCTCTTGCAAAGTGTCCTTCTTTGTTACAGTTAAAGCACTTACTTCCTTTCCCATAGGGCAGGAAAGAGCGAGGCCTCCCTCCCCCCTCTTCTGGTGTTCAACCGCTACCAGCTATTTCCCCTAGAGTGGTCATTAAATACTCTGCTCCCTTCTGTTCTTTTCTTACTCTGTCCTGTCTACTATTCTGCTCATGATGGATTGCATATCTCTTGACCTCAGCTAATGAAGTAGTTCCCCATCCCACTAAATTCCTTTTAATATTCCTGCTTATTTCTGGTCTCATTCCACTAAGGAATGCTATTTTTAGCTGCTGATGGTACGGAGTATCATTTCCCTGCCCCTGGGGAGGCTCAGGTATGCCACTATTTACGTTAAATACATTTCTCAGTCTCTCTAAGTATTGGCTGATGTTCTCACTGTCTTCCTGTTTACATTCATGTACTTTGGAGAAGTCCGCATGTCGATGGTAATGTTCCCTCAAATTATTACACAACTCAGTTATTTTCCCAACATATTGCCCATCATCTGCCCATGGCAGGACTGCTCCATTGGCATCCCCTGAAACCCACTGCCCCCGAACAGCTGCCCAATCTTTCCCAACTAGCGTTCTGACTGCCCTCTCAATTTCCCCTGTGTTTAGCTTAAAAGCTGCTGCTAAACTCTCCAAATCCTCCTGAATCCCTCTATCCCCGTCTTAGGGTGCACCACACCCTCTATAGCTCTTACTACATCTCGCGTGTCCACGCCCTATATACATCCAGTGTGTCTGGTGCATGCTCCTCCCCCAGCCCTTGGGTTCGGCAAGATTATCAAAGGGTACTGGTCAACCCCTTCCTCATCATCTAACCACTCTCTCTTCCCTGGCTTATTATAGTCTTCTAATCTCTTCAATTCCCTGTGTTTAAACTCTCTATGTTTACTTTCTCTAGCTCTTCCTGCCTCTTTCTCTCTATCCAGCTCTACTCTTAGCCTGCCTATTTCCTCTCTACTTTCCCCTGAGTTCTGTAATTTCCTTCTGTAAAACTTGCCCCTCTTTGTTCTCTTTACTGGCCTCCCCTACTCTGCTCCCTCTTCCCGCCCTTCCAACATTCCGGCTTGGCCGTCATATGGTGGGGGAGGGGACGGGGATCACTCCTAATTTTCTCCTACATGACAACGTTATCATCTGGGTTTTCTTTCAAGCCTGCTCTACAAAACTGGATATAACCTTTCTGCTCTCTGCGCTGGGGGAGGCACTGAAATCTCAATTTTATTTCCCTTTCTCTTTGCATATCTAATTTTTTTTTCCCTTTGTCCTTCCTCTCTCCTTCGGCCTCCAAAAGCCATGCCCTCGCTGTCTCTAGCCCCTCCCTTGCTGTTTCTTCAAATCCGTTCCACAGTTTACATGCATCTGCTTAATCATAACTTCTAACTTCTCCACATCGAGATGCCCAATAAATCCATACCTCTTCTCCCAAATGGATCCATAAAACATATTTATTCGATCTCTTCCAAACATATATCTTTCATCCCCCGTTAATTATCGGACCTCTTTAGAATATTTATTTCCCATGGTGGAAAA
The DNA here is from genome assembly GCF_020615455.1 of Coregonus clupeaformis. NCBI lineage: Eukaryota > Metazoa > Chordata > Actinopteri > Salmoniformes > Salmonidae > Coregonus > Coregonus clupeaformis. The sequence continues at coordinate 41,185,877 of NC_059226.1, forward strand.
ATAAGAAATCCCCCCGTTTAGTAATAATTCAATCCAGAATTATTTTCCTGGGATTTACTATTAGGTGCGACTCTTGAGCCAATGTTATGATCTGCTTTTGTAATTAACCATTTAAATTATCTAACCCGTAACCCAGTTTTTTTTTTACTCCAGTTTCATGAAAGGGATCGGACAACCATTTTTTCTCACGCGACCTATTTTAGTTCCTTCCTTGAAACAATGATCACGTATTTCGATGGATCATTGAGTCTCACACGTATACAACATTATACGATTTTTTTCTAACACTATCCGTAACCTAGAGGTCGTAACTGCTCCAGTTTGATGAAATAGACAGAGTTAGAGCAAATCCCCAGTTGTTTATGCGACTTTTGACTTATCTATCTTACACGATGATAATTATCTCCCTTCCTGTTTATATTGTAACACTGTACCCCGTACAATCTCAATATTAACTAGTTTATTTTGGTGATGGCCATTCACCTTGAGTCATTTCAGACCCCCTTCCTTTTAATTCTCTTATGAGATTTTGGTAACTATTCTCTGCCCTCCACAATAATTACTATTCTCATACATGTTCAAATCATTTCACCAAAACCCATGAATAAAAATTACTGACCTTTTCCTTGCAGTTTGGATTTAAATGCTTTTTCAATCTCGTTAACGTCTTTATCGTTCATAAGATTAATCACCGGCCTGTTTATAACCTTAACGTCGAAGGCCAGGACTATTCTCCACGGATGCAATCACCCGCCCGTGCACGGTTTCGGTGTCCTTAGAACAACAAAGACGTATTTTAGAGCTCCGCTCGAAGGACCACTTGTCATGAGAATTTCTATCTCTAATTCAACCTAAGCTTGAATCATTACCAGGGGTTGTAAGGCTCTGGTTTTAATCATAAATGATTCAAGGTCCACAACCAGCAAGAATGATCTGTATTTTTATTCATGGAGAGCTCTGGCGCCCAAAACCCATACATACTGTTTTATACCCCTTGACACACAAAGGCACTTTGCTCCGCCCACCTTTAGGAGGCTTTCTTAAACAGTTTCTGCAGTCTCCTTCACTCTGGAATGTTTAGTCCTGCCCCCCTCTGTTAGTGGGTTGACACTACATTATAATTCTAACACCGTTTACACATTTATACTGTATTTGGGGTGAAATCCTTTAGTCATTATTCTTAAAATACTAATTAATCTATCACCCTGAAAGACCGCAATTGGATGAAATGTTTATTAGTTCTGACGTATGAAGATAAGATTGGTCATGCTTGTAAATACATTCATCCTAAGGGTATAAAAATGTGGTCAAAGGGTGGACTGATAGAGGAATTATGATTATGACTAAAATTGTTAACCCCAATACTGATGATGACTGTGTGAACTGTGTTAGGGTTATCATTATGAACCCACTAACAGAGGGGTTGAGTTAGAAACTGCTGAGACAAACATTCCAGGGTGAAGGGGACTGAGAAACTGGTTAAAGGCCTCCTAAAGGTGGGCGGAGCAAAGTGCCGTTGTGTGTCAAGGGGTATAAAAGCTGTATATGTGTTTTTTGGCAGCAGAGCTCTCCATGATTAAACATACAGATCATTATTGCCGGTGGTGGACATTTGTTTAATTCATGATTAAACCAGAGCCTTACACCCTCTGGGAATTATTCAAAGCATTAAGTTTGATTAATTAGAGATATAAATTCTCGTGACACACTGGGAGACAAATTCACCTTTCAGCAGGACAATAACCTAAAACACACTGGAGTTGCTTACCAAGACGACATTGAATGTTGCAGAGTGGCCTAGTTACAGTCTTGACTTAAATCGGCATGAAAATGTATGGTAAGACTTGAAAACGTCTGTCTAGCAATGATCAACAACCAACTTGACAGAGCTTGAAGAATTTTGAAAAGAATAAATGGGCAAATGTTGAACAATCCAGATGTGCAAAGCTCTTAGAGACTTACCCAGAAAGTCTCACAGCTGTAATCACTGCTAAAGGTGATTATAATAATGTATTGACTCAGGGGTGTGAATACTTATGTAAATGAGATATTTATGTATTTCATTTTCACAAAAATTGCCAAACTATCTAAAAACATTTCCATAAATTGTCATTATGGGGTATTTGTGTGTAGATGGTGAATAATTTCTTTAAAATCAATTTTGAATTCAGGCTTTAACACAACAAAACATGGAATAAGTCAAGGGGTATGAATACTTTCTGAAAACACTGTAGATGTCCTACTGCCATTAGTTGATATGATAAATAATACATTTCCCACATAGAATCACAATAGCCAAAGCAAAATATTAACTTTGATTGGTTCTTGCAAACTGACCCAGAGAGATGAGACAGATTTATTTTCAATGTATCTAGCAAATCTGATATTTCAATGTCATAGAACGCCCATCCTAGATGGTTTAAACTTTAAAATGACTGATAGTGTTGGGCCCAACATGTGCCTGGAAGCTGAAACAGTGCACCCTCCCAAGCATATCTAATAGCACTGAAAAATTATTAAAACAAGTAATGTCTTGTTTTAAACATTCAACAGCACTGAATAGGTTAAAACCTAGAATAAACTTAAAGCTATCTTTTAGGGTTAGGCCTAAATCTATCAGCCCAATCCATTTTTATTCTATAAATTTACATTTTAGTGATTTAGCAGACGCTCTTATCCAGAGCGACTTACAGGTGCAATTAGGGTTAAGTGCCTTGCTTGCGACAGATTTTTCACCTAGTCGGCTCGGGAATTAGAACCAGCGACCTTCCGGTTACTGGCACAACGCTCTTAACCACTAAGTCACCTGCCGCCCAACCATGAGGAACATCATTGATCAAAAGTGCAATGAAAGCACAGATAACATTAACATAAAACACATTTAAATGAAACTAGTTCAAACCTGTTGAACATAAAACCATAATGTGCGTGACCACGATAAAACTAATATAACGCTTTTGGCTTTTCAATTTCATAATAAACTAAATTAACAAATTGACAAATAATCAGATTTTGTTTTAAATACAATAAATGTAAATTCAACATTTCTCTTTTCTTTTTTTTACACTACGTCATTCTCTCACAGCATGAACCTTCCAAACAAAAGCACGCCCAAATGTTTACACAACCAAAGCGTTGACACTTAATCAATCAATACATAAAAACATAAAAGAACAAGTCCTTCCAAATCACTTTCAGAATTCAAGCCCAAATTAAAAAAGGATTAAATGTATTTTTTTCCCTCACCCAACTACACACAATATCCCATCAAAACCTATATGGCTGGGTTTTGAATTCACAAATGGAGAAAGAGTGCACTATTCCCTAACTATGACACCCTATTCACATTTAATGCACTGCTTTGGACCAGAGCCAGCATAGTGCACTATATAGCGAATAGGGTGCCATTTAAGACTTCGTCCCTCCACTGACCTCTTTATCTGTCTTTTGTATGGTCTTCAAGTGTTTCTTCAGATGGCCAGTCTGTTTGAAGTGCTTGCCACACTCCGAGCAGGTGTAGGGTTTCTCCCGGTGTGGACCAGTTTGTGCCTCTTCAGATTATTGTAATCCAGAAATCCCTTCCCGCAGTATGAGCACCAGTGTCTCTTCTCCCCGTTAGTGCCACCTCAGGTGAATTTTCAGCTCCACACGCCTCTTGAACCGCTTCACACAGAGGAGCAGGCAAATGGTTTCTCTCCAGTGTGAGCGGAGATGCGTCTCCATGTCGCGCCGAATGGCAAAGCGTTTGCCACAGATCGGGCAGGCGAACGGGCGCACGCCGCTGTGGACCATCTGCTCGTGCTTGGTCAGGCCAAAGCGGTAGACGAAGGTCTTGCTGCACTGCGGACACTGGTGGCCCCGCTGGTTGCCGTGGACGCGGGCGTGGCGGTTGAGGCCCTTGAGGTTGGGGAAGTCCTTGCCGCAGGCGGAGCAGACGAACGGGCGCTTCCCCGTGTGGAGGGATGCATGGCTCTCTAAAGCAGCTGCGCTGCTCAGGACACGACCGCAGTCTGCGCACTGGTTCTTGGCCAGGCGTTTCCGTGGAGACTGTTGGAGCTGGTACGGTGGCGACCACATTGGTTGTGATTGGCGGTACCACCGCGCCTGCTGGAACATTAGTGGGCTCTGAGGGGACTTTTTGAAGCCAGAGCGAAGGCTGCCAGTGAACGGGACAGGTTGAGGGGTGGAGGGAGACCGTTTCAAATGTAATGCTGCCGCAGCCACCAAACGAGGTCTTCCACGGCGAGGGGTGGTGGAAGTGACCTTGAACGGGTGAGGCTGTGGGTGAGGGGAGGTGGCAGGAGAAAGGTTCACGTTCGCCCCCGTAGCCTGGCGTGGGCTGGTGCGGCGTGGGCTGGGGGCACCGTGAGGGCTGGTGCAGCGTGGGCTGGAGGTGGAGGCAGTGTGAGGGCTAGGGCTGTACGACCGGCGGCGCTGTGGGGTGGAAGGCAGAAATGGTGTCTGTGTGACTAGACCTCCAAGCCTCTGACTTAAGGACCACGTTGTGAGGCCTTGGTGACCTTTGACCTACTCCTCTTAGCCTGGGCTAGCGCCAAACCTCTCTGAGCCTGCACCCAGGTCATGTTTCTCTTCTGGATTTGGACAAGCCTCCTCCAACACCTCCACCAATAGGTGACTGTCTAGTCGGGGAGGTCACATCAGTGTTAGCTCCTCCTCTTCCTCAATGATGATTTGGTCACTACTTCCTTGTCCAGTAGACTTGTCGTCAGCCGTCACACCGTTAGTGGTGTCCTCTACTACATCCTGGTCAACGTGTGATTCACTGGACTTTTCTCCTCCGTTCTGCATCACCTTTGAGTAGTCGTGGTCTAGAGGGGCGGTTCTATCTCCTCTGAGTTTCTTAGCAACCACGGGAGATGGGGTACTGTCCTGGGGGCGGGACCTTAAGCAAAGGCGGAGACCAGAGAGGATCGCTTCACGAGGACTTGACTTTCGGCCGCCGCCTAACTGGACAACAATCTCTCCTTTTTCTCGCGGCGGGGGTGCGTCTCCGTAGCGACAGACCTGGTCATCACAGCTTCCGTAGACATGGCAGGGAGGGGGAAAGCCTCTCCCCCTCCTCGTCTTCCTCCAACCTCGGCGGGTGCGTACTAGGGGTACTACTGACAACTGAGCTATAAACTGTGTCTTAGACATTTGACAGGGGCCAGAGGGTGAGGATGTGGTTACAGCAGGGGCTGACAGCTGTACAGGGGGCTTCATCAGATGTCTCTGGGACAGCAGGTGACCCGGAGGTGGCACGGTGGAGGAGCGTTGCACATGCTCAGTGACCAACGACACCTGCTTCTCAGGGGGGCCGGCAAGTTCTTCAGACAAAGTCAGCAACGGAGACGGACTGGACCGGTGTTGGCAGAGTTGCCGTGGCAACACCCGACTTCTCAAACTGTAGGCGGTTGCGGTTGTGTTGGTGGTGCGGCCGGTGGTCCATCTGGTACGGCTGTAGGCCTAGCTGGTTGTGTTGAGGGCACTACTATTGGACGAGCTACAGGTAGTACGTCTGTGTGAGACTGTGATGGTGGTGCTCGAGGAGGTCGCGGGGTGGACTGAGGGTGCGAGGGCTGGGCTGTGTATCCTGAAGAGGGGTACTGGGTAACCCGGAGAGGACAGGTGGCGGGCGCTCTGATTTCGCTGCTGCTGTCGCCGTACGCTGGTAGACTGGACCGCTGTGGTCGTTTGGACAGTTTCTTTTGACAGAGTAGTTACCGTGGACTGGACCATTACAGTCGGCAGGACAGTTGATGTAGACTGGATAGTGGCTGGTGATTGAGGAGATGCTGTCAGGTGTAATGTTGATGGAGACTCTGCCGCTGGTATTACCAGTGACTGCTGTTCTGTTCCAGGGCCTGGTCCTGGCCTGCACTGCCCCTGGTAACCCCTCTGGTCCTGGGCTGGGATGGGCTGAGAGCCTGGGGGCCTCCTGGGTGTCTGGATCTCCCCTGGAGGAGGGCCACTGCGGCTCCTGAGGTAGGCTGGGTGGTGGGAGGCCTTTCCTGGGTGTAACGGTTGACCAGGGCCCTGACGGCTCCAGGAGGGACCAGGGCTACATAGGGAGGGAGATTGACAGGACGGAGAAAGGTGGAGGGGATAGTGGAAAGAGGGAGAAGTGGAGAGAGACAGAGAAAGAACAAAATAATAACAGTGGAGAGATTATTAGAGATATTAGAGTTTGTTTCTCATCCCAATACTCTTTAATACATTGTAATAACGTGTGATTCAGAAGCAGGTCTCCCTAGTTCCTACCTCTGCCTGGTAACTCTCTGAGAGGTTGTCTGAGGACCAGAGTCGGGGGCTCTCCCCCCTCCTGCTTCAGCAGTATGTACCCAGGGGAGTAGTCATCAGAATAGTCTGCCTCCTCGGGGGGGGGGGAAGACAACCACAACAGCTCAGGGTCAACAAAAACTCTGACAAAGGCTGTGAGGCCGATGTAAGTAAGTTTAAATAAACAAGTGATACTAGCAAGCGCAGTGTGAAGGTTTTTCTTTTCTCTGGGGTCAACAACAATAGAGAGGTGGATAAATTGAAAAGACAGCACAAACAGATCTGGGACTCAGGCTAGGTGGGGACTCAGGCTAGAAGCCTGTCTTACCCAATCCACCTCCTGTTTGATCAGTACGAAGGCCATCTGTGGGTTGCCCTCCTCGTCGTAGGCCCCACAATGCAGCTCCATCCCCTGGTTCTCCTCGCGCTGGTGCTGCTCCCCAGCCCTAGGCAAAGCATGTGCTGTCAGAACTGGAAATAACAGATCAGGAGAGAGTGGTAGTTAAGATATAAGCACAAAATAATGCTTAGTTAAAGATTAGAAACCAACTGATGTGACAGAACATTTCAACATCCTATGTTGCAACCAAATAAATAGAATCCAGTCAAATTGCCAGGGTTCGAGGTTCCAAGCCCGTTCTATGGATTCTATACCTATCATTTTGGGTGACATATCAATCCCTAGGTTATCAAGGATCTCTTTTCAGTCATTTATGAATGCATAATAACAGACTACACCTCTCAAAACCATATGTTCTGTCTAATATTGTAGTCTATACTAATTAAAATGTAACTACATGAAGCAGTTTTGGAAATTATTATTAACTTTGAGCCTTCATGCTCAGCTAGCTGCAGTTATCATGTTGTGTGATCATGGATGAGTCATTTGAACGTAGATAGATAGATAGATAGCTAGCTAACGTTTCAACTCACCGCATTGAACGCCAATGTCACATTTGCCGATACGTGTTGTTCTTTGGCTCGGTCTGGGCTCTGGTTTGGCTTTCACTTTCACCCGTCGATTTCTTGCGCATTTTCAGGGATCGAATCCTTGATTTGAGGTACTCGTTCTCTTCTTTTATTCTGCATATTTCGGCTCGCAGTTCCTCAATAGTTGTTTCGAAAAGTTTCGTTGTCTCAGTGACTGCAGTCTTCAATACACTCTCCATAACAGAGGCGAACTGGATTTGAAAACCGTTCAACATAGTTTGCGGCAGCCATCTTCAACCAACACTTCCATATACATGTGCATTCGATTATTTTTCGAATATAATGTACAAGATTGATCAGAACATGGCTTCTTCCTCTATGGACTCGGCACACGGTGCTTTGTGGTGGTGGTTTGGATAAATCGATTCAGTCTAGATTTCCTGTAAATAATTTACACAATTTTATTAAAATAGCCAATTATATTTTTAACCTTATTTACAGTAAACGGAGAAAATGCAAAGTTTTTGTTCAAATAAATATATTTTCTCTCTAGAAAGGAGCGTTCCCATGTATATTGTCCCACTATCAGATCCATGGGTTTGTTTTTGTGCTATTGTTTTGTGAAGACTTTAGCAAAGATTTTTTTATTACTAAACCAATATAGACCACAGGCTGTTGTTTCCAATGGGAACAAATGAGTCATAGTTGGCAGAACAAGCAGCAAGGAGGTGGGCAGAGCCAAACACGAGTTAGCGAGATCCTATTGGCGCGTTTCTAACATTAATCTGCATATTTCCGATAGGCAACGCCTTCCTGAAGCTGCGCGTGTGCAATAACTTAATTCGCCTTGGCGCTCCTTCTAAACAACGCGATTTTTTAATCTTTCGCAAAGGGTAAAGTCTACAAAACGTAGTCCACTCTGGATCATAACAGATTTTCTTTTTGGTTAGAGAAAACTTTATTGAGATCAAATGTTTCATCGATGAGAACATTTGCAGAATGTCGGCCAAAATCCATCTCGTTCCATCTTCTCCCACTGCTGGCCAGTGGGCTTCCTCTCACTACCATATTTAGTAGTGAGTGAACTGCTAAGCGGATGCTTCACGTTTGTACATCCGGTGAAATATCTGTCTCATTGTACTATCTGTGACTTTAGTGTTGGCTCTGTAACTATCTAACTGCCATAAGCTTGCGTTCTCTCAATACCTATTGTATTTATTCGAATAACCTCATACAGTAAATGCTACATATTATATCTTGAAATTATTACAATTGTTATTAGGACCGTCATTGAGAGCGACAACTTCCAACAGTAGCTAGCTTTGCTAGCCTGCTAACGTTAGCTAGCTTCCTCCTAGCCTTTTGCTGAACTGGATCGTAACACTGACCCACCTGAACAAAATAAGCTAAACGTTACGAACTCTTAACTGTAGCTAGATACACATATATAGTTTGCCTTCATGTCTGAAGCCATCGTAACCTTCCAGTCTAAGCTCTCTGGAGTCATGGAGACGGTATTCAAGGCTGCCATGTACGAGATCACCAGGCTGGTGGAGGATAGCTTCCTGAAGGAGGTGTCCCGGAGCCGGGAGCAGATCGAGTCACTGAAGAAGCGGTTGCAGTGGTCAGAAAACAGACGCAAGGAGAGGGACAGAGAGGGAGGCCAGAGGGGAAATTGTGGGGACTATGGAAGAGCTGACGAGGAAGCCGAGGAGGCAAGCTCTGGAATCTACAGACGGGTGAGAGAGAGACATCTAAACACATATCTACACTGAGTTTACAAAACATTAGGAACACCTGCTCTTTCCATGACAGACAAACCAGGTGAAATCTATTACCCCTAATTAATGTCACTTGTTAAATCCACTTTAATCAGTGTAGATGAAGGGGGTGAGACAGGTTAAATAAGGATTTTCAAGCATTGAGACATGGATTGTGTATGTGTGCCATTCAGAGGGTGAATAGGGTATAGTAGTAGGGGTATAGTAGTAGGTGCCAGGCGCACCGGTTTGAGTGTGTCAAGAACTGCAACGCTGCTGGGTTTTTCATGCTCAACAGTGTCCCGTGTGTATCTGGAATACATTTCAATGAACAGGTGTGCCTTCTTAAAAGTTAAATTGTGGAATTTCTTTCCTTAATGCGTTTGAGCCAATCAGTTGTGTTGTGACAAGGTGGGTGGGGGTATACAGAAGATAGCCCTATTTGGTAAAAGACCAAGTCCATATTATGGCAAGAACAGCTCAAATAATCAAAGAGAAATGACAGTCCATCATTACTTTAAGACAGGGTTCTTCATTCCGGTCCTGGAGGGCGAAACACTTCTGTTTTTTATTTCTACCTGGTAGTTAATTGCACTCACCTGGTGTCCCAGGTCTGAATTAGCCCCTGATTAGAAGGAGAGGATGAAAAACAGAGGTGTTTCGGCCTTCCAGGACCCAGAATTGAAGAACCCTGCTTTAAGACATGAAGGTCAGTTAATACTGAACATTAAAATAACTTTGAAAGTTTCTTAAAGTGCAGTCGCAAAAGTACTATGACGAGAATTGGCTCTCTAGAGGACCGCCACAAGAATTGAAGATCCTCTGCTGCAGAGGATAAGTTCATTAGAGTTACCAGCCTCAGAAATTGCAGCAAAATAAATGCTTCACAGAGTTCAAGTAACAGACACATCTCAACATCAACTGTTCAGAGGAGACTGTGTGAATCAGGCCTTCATGGTCGAATTGCTGCAAAGAAACCACTAATAAAGGACACCATTAATAAGAAGAGACTTGCTTGGGCCAAGAAACACGAGCAATGGACATTAGACTGCTGGAAATGTGTCCTTTGGTCTGGAGTCGAAATTGGAGAGTTTTGGTTCCAACCGCTGTGTCTTTGTGAGACGCGGTGTGGGTGAACGGATGATCTCCGCATGTGTAGTTCCCACCGTAAAACATGGAGTAGGAGGTGTTATGGTGTGGGGGTGCTTTGCTGGTGACACTGTCTTTGATTTATTTAGAATTCAAGGCACACTTAACCAGCATGGCTACAACAGCATTCTGCAGTGATACGCCATCCCATCTGGTTTGGGCTTTGTGGGACTATGATTTGTTTTTCAACAGGACAATGACCCAACACACCTCCAGGCTGTGTAAGGGCTATTTGACCAAGAAGGAGAGTGATGGAGTGCTGCATTAGATGACCTGGCATTCACAATCCCCCGACCTCAAGCAAATTTAATTGGTTTGGGATGAGTCGACCGCAGAGTGAAGGAAAAGCAGCCAACAAGTACTCAGCTTATGTGGGAACTCCTTCAAGACTGTTGGAAAAGCATTCCAGGTGAAGCTGGTTGAGCTAATGCCAAGAGTGTGCAAAGCTGTCATCAAGGCAAAGGGTGGCTATTTGAAGAATCTCAAATATAAAATATATTTTGATTTCTTTAACACTTTTTTTGGTTACTACATGATTCCATGTGTTATTTCATAGTTTTGATGTCTTTACTATTATTCTACAATTTAGAAAATAAAGAAAAACTGTTGACTGAGTAGGTGTCCTAAAACTTTTGAACGGTAGTATATATATACTACCGTTCAAAAGTTTGGGGTCACTTAGAAATGTCCTTGATTTCGAAAGAAAATCAAATTTTTTATGTCCATAAAAATAACATCAAATTGATCAGAAATACAGTGTAGACATTGTTAATGTTGTAAATGGCTATTGTAGCTGGAAATGGCTGATTATTAATGGAATATCTACATAGGTGTACAAAGGCCCATTATCAACAACCATCAGTCCTGTGGCTGATGGTTGTTGGCACGTTGTGTTTTCTAATCCAAGTTTATCATTTGAAAAGTCTAATTGATCATTAGAAAACCCTTTTGCAATTATGTTAGCACAGCTGAAAACTGTTGTGCTGATTTAAAGAAGCAATAAAACTGGCCTTCTTGAGACTAGTTGAGTATCTGGAGCATCAGCAATTGTGGGTTTGATTACAGGCTCAAAATGGTCAGAAACAAATAACTTTCTTCTGAAACACATCAGTCTATTCTTGTTCTGAGAAATGAAGGAGAAATTGCCAAGAAACTGAAGATCTCGTACAACGCTGTGTACTACTCCCTTCACATAACAGCGCAAACTGGCTCTAACCAGAATAGAAAGAGGAGTGGGAGGCCCCGGTGCACAACTGAGCAAGAGGACAAATACATTAGTGTCTAGTTTGAGAAACAGACGCCTCACAGGTCCTCAACTGGCAGCTTCATTAAATAGTACCCAAGCAAAACACCAGTCTCTAATGTCAACAGTGAAGAGGCCACTCCGGGATGCTGACCTTCTAGGCAGAGGTGCAAAGAAAAAGCTATATTTCTGACTGGCCAATAAAAATAAAATATTAAGATGGGCAAAAAGAACACAGACACTGGACAGAGGAAGATTGGAAAAAAGTGTTATGGACAGACAAATCAAAGTTTGAGGTGTTCGGATCACAAAGAACATTTGTGAGACGGACCAAAATGAAAAGATGCTGGAGGAGTGCTTGATGCCAGTCTGTCAAGCATGGTGGAGGCAATGTGATGGTCTGGGGGTGCTTTGGTGGTGGTAAATTGGGAGATTTGTACAGGGTAAAAGGGATCTTGAAGAAGGAAGGCTATCACTCCATTTTGCAACGCCATGCCATACCCTGTGGACGGCTCTTAATTGGAGCCAATTTCCTCCTACAACAGGACAATGACCCAAAGCACAGCTCCAAACTATGCAAGAACTATTTAGGGAAGAAGCAGTCAGCTGGTATTCTGTCTATAATGGAGTGGCCAGCACAGTCACCGGATCTCAACCTATTGAGCTGTTGTGGGGAGCAGCTTGACCGTATGGTACGTAAGAAGTGCCCATCAAGCCAATCCAACTTGTGGGAGGTGCTTCAGGAAGCATGGGGTGAAATCTCTTCAGATTACCTCAACAAATTGACAACTAGAATGCCAAAGGTCTGCAAGGCTGTAATTGCTGCAAATGGAGGATTCTTTGACGTGAAAGCAAAGTTTGAAGGACACAATTATTATTTCAATTAGAAATCATTATTTAACCTTGTCAATGACTACATTTCCTATTCATATTGCTATATTTCCTATTCAAACTCATTTCATGTATGTTTTCATGGAAAACAAGGACATTTCTAAGTGACCCCAAACTTTTGAACGGTAGTGTGTGTGTATATACACTGCTCAAAAAAATAAAGGGAACACTTAAACAACACAATGTAACTCCAAGTCAATCTACACTTCTGTGAAATCAAACTGTCCACTTAGGAAGCAACACTGATTGACAATACATTTCACATGCTGTTGTGCAAATGGAATAGACAACAGGTGGAAATTATAGGCAATTAGCAAGACACCCCAATAAAGGACTGGTTTTGCAGGTGGTGACCACAGACCACTTCTCAGTTCCTATGCTTCCTGGCTGATGTTTTGGTCATTTTTGAATGCTGGCGGTGCTTTCACTCTAGTGGTAGCATGAGACAGAGTCTACAACCCACACAAGTGGCTCAGGGTAGTGCAGCTCATCCAGGATGGCACATCAATGCGAGCTGTGGCAAGACGGTTTGCTGTGTCTGTCAGCTTAGTGTCCAGAGCATGGAGGCGCTACCAGGAGACAGGCCAGTACATCAGGAGACGTGGAGGAGGCCGTAGGAGGGCAACAACCCAGCAGCAGGACTGCTACCTCCGCCTTTGTGCAAGGAGGGAGCAGGAGGAGCACTGCCAGTGCCCTGCAAAAATGATCTCCAGCAGGCCACAAATGTGCATGTGTCTGCTCAAACGGTCAGAAACAGACTCATGAGGGTGGTATGAGGGCCCGACGTCCACAGGTGGGGGGTTGTGCTTACAGCCCAACACCGTGCAGGACGTTTGGCATTTTGCCAGAGAACACCAAGATTGGCAAATTCGCCAATCGCGCTCTTCACAGATGAAAGCAGGTTCACACTGAGCACGTGACAGACGTGACAGAGTCTGGAGCTGCCTGCAACATCCTCCAGCATGACCGGTTTGGCGGTGGGTCAGTCATGGTGTGGGGTAGCATTTCTTTGGGGGCCGCACAGCCCTCCATGTGTGCGCCAGAGGTAGCCTGACTGCCATTAGGTACCGAGATGAGATCCTCAGACCCCTTGTGAGACCTATATGCTGGTGCGGTTGGCCCCTGGGTTCCTCCTAATGCAAGACAATGCTAGACCTCATGTGGCTGGAGTGTGTCAGCAGTTCCTGCAAGAGGAAGGCATTGATGCTATGGACTGGCCGCCCGTTCCCCAGACCTGAATCCAATTGAGCACATCTGGGACATCAGGTCTCACTCCATCCACCAACGCCACGTTGCACCACAGACTGTCCAGGAGTTGGCGGATGCTTTAGTCCAGGTCTGGGAGGAGATCCCTCAGGAGACCATCCGCCACCTTACCAGGAGCATGCCCAGGCGTTGTAGGGAGGTCATACAGGCACGTGGAGGCCACACACACTACTGAGCCTCATTTTGACTTGTTTTAAGGACATTACATCAAAGTTGGATCAGCCTGTAATGTGGTTTTCCACTTTAATTTTGAGTGTGACTCCAAATCCAGACCTCCATGGGTTGATACATTTGATTTCCATTTATCATTTTTGTGTGATTTTGTTGTCAGCACATTCAACTATGTAAAGAAAAAAGTATTTAATAAGATTATTTCATTCATTCAGATCTAGGATGTGTTATTTTAGTGTTCCCTTAATTTTTTTGAGCAGTGTATATACATACAGTCGTGGTCAAAAGTTTTGAGAATGACACACGTTTTGGTCTTCACCAAAGTTTGCTGCTTCAGTGTTTTTAGATATCTTTTGTCAGATGTTACCATGGTATACTGAAGTATAATTACAAGCATTCCATAAGTGTCAAAGGCTTTTATTGACAATTACATTAAGTTTATGCAAAGAGTCAATATTTGCAGTGTTGACCCTTCTTTTTCAAGACCTCTGCAATCCGCCCTGGCATGCTGTCAATTAACTTCTGGGCCACATCCTGACTGATGGCAGCCCATTCTTGCACAATCAATGCTTGGAGTTTGTCAGAATTTGTGGGTTTTTGTTTGTCCACCCGCCTCTTGAGGATCGACCATAAATTCTCAATGGGATTAAGGTCTGGGGAGTTTCCTGGCCATGGACCCAAAATGTCGATGTTTTGTTCCCAGAGCCACTTAGTTATCACTTTCGCCTTATGGCAAGGTGCTCCATCATGCTGGAAAAGGCATTGTTTGTCACCAAAAGGTTCTTGGATGGTTGGGAGAAGTTGCTCTCGGAGAATGTGTTGGTACCATTCTTTATTCATGGCTGTGTTCTTAGGCAAAATTGTGAGTGAGCCCACTCCTTGGCTGAGAAGCAACCCCACACATGAATGGTCTCAGGATGCTTTACTGTTGGCATGACACAGGACTGATGGTAGCGCCCACCTTGTCTTCTCCGGACAAGCTTTTTTCCGGATGCCCCAAACATTCGGAAAGGGGATTCATCAGAGAAAATGACTTTACCCCAGTCCACAGCAGTCCAATCCCTGTACCTGTTGCAGAATATCAGTCTGTCCCTGATGTTTTTCCTGGAGAGAAGTGGCTTCCTCGCTGCCCTTCTTGACACCAGGCCATCCTCCAAAAGTCTTCGCCTCACTGTGCGTGCAGATGCACTCACACCTGTCTGCTGCCATTCCTGAGCAAGCTCTGCACTGGTGGTGCCCCGATCCCGTAGCTGAATCAACTTTAGGAGACGGTCCTGGCACTTGCTGGACTTTCTTGGGCGCCCTGAAGCATTCTTCACAACAATTGAACCCCTCTCTCCTTGAAGTTCTTGATGATCCGATAAATGGTTGATTTAGGTGCAATCTTACTAGCAGCAATATCCTTGCCTGTGAAGCCCCTTTTGTGCAAAGCAATGATGACGGCACGTGTTTCCTTGCAGTTAACCATGCTTAACAGAGGAAGAACAATGATTTCAAGCACCACCCTCCTTCTTTAAAAGCTTCCAGTCTGTTATTCTAACTCAATCAGCATGACAGTGATCTCCAGCCGTGTCCTCGTCAACACTCTCACCTGTTTTAACGAGAAAATCACTGACATGATGTCAGCTGGTCCTTTTGTGGCAGGGCTGAAATGCAGTGGAAATGTTTTTTGGGATTAAGTTCATTTTCATGGCAAAGACGGACTTTGCAATGAATTGCAATTCATCTGATCACTCTTCATAACATTCTGGAGTAAATACAAATTGCCATCATAAAAACTGAGGCAGCATACTTTGTGAAAATTAATATTTGTTTAATTCTCAAGACTTTGTGTGCTTGTGTATATATGTATATGTATATATATATATAATATGGAATCACTCTGAAGTGGGAGTGCTGTAATGTATACCTTCCACACGTTGGTGATCAATGAGTATTGGTTTAAGAAAAGAGTTGAAGTCATGGGTGGTGTCATATTAATAAGATGCTTCCTTTCCTTCATCTGCACTGATGTGAGGATACTCCATCATCCACAATGTTACTTTAGCCTTTTATTTTACTCCAAATAAAATGTTATTATTAAAATGTTATTTTAGGTCCCGAGTGGCACAGTGGTCTAAGGCACTGCATTGCAGTGCTAGCTGTGCCACTAGAGATCCTGGTTCGAATCCAGGCTCTGTCGTAGCCGGCCGTGACCGGGAGACCCATGGGGGCGGCGCACAATTGGCCCAGCGTCGTCCAGGGTAGGGGAGGGAATGGCCGGGCAGGGATGTAGCTCAGTTGGTAGAGCATGGTGTTTGCAAAGCCAGGGTTGTGGGTTCGATTCCCAGGGGCCAGTATAAAAAATGTAATGTATGCACTCACTAACTGTAAGTCGCTATGGATAAGAGCGTCTGCTAAATGACTAAAATGTAAATGTAAATGTAAATGTAAATGTT
Source organism: Coregonus clupeaformis (assembly GCF_020615455.1). NCBI lineage: Eukaryota > Metazoa > Chordata > Actinopteri > Salmoniformes > Salmonidae > Coregonus > Coregonus clupeaformis. Next base: position 41,202,004 of record NC_059226.1, read on the forward strand.
TACCTGTGGCCAGGTGCGGAGAGGGGGTGTGGCCTGAAGCAGGAGAAGGTACCAGGGGAGGAGTGGACCAGCTGTGGGGGCGTGGCTGGGGAAACAGCCTTCCATGATCTGGAGGAGGCAGAGGCCACCAGTCCTAGGAGAACATCTGAGGTATCTAGGGGACTAAACAACTATGGAGGGTGCAGTGTTACAGAACGTTCAGTTATAAATATATTTTAAAGAACATATTAGAACAGATAGTCTGTCACTAAGAATAGGGCAGCCTCTTTCAAACCTCTCCTCATATTTGAACTGTTCCAGAACTAGCTCACCTGATTCAACTTGTCAACGAATCATCGAAGCCCTTCACTACTTGAATCAGGTATGCTAGTTCAGGGCTATGACAAAGTTGTGAGATGTCTTAGGGTCCCTGAAGGGAGAGAGTTCTGAATAGAGAACCATCATGTCTGCTCTATTCAGTTACTGTAAGTTTATCCATCGTTTCGTCCAGAATCGACTCATTAATTTGCTCTGGCAGTCCACAGAGGTCGGAGGTCAGAAGCTGGACAGCCTGCTGAAAGAGGAGCCTCTCCACAACATGAGCTACAGGAGAAATGGGAGTTCTGCCTGGATGGTGAGTTGAGGAGTTTACAACAAACATAACACAGACAATAGCCTACCTTTAATAGCCTACCTTTAGGTTTATGAGAATGATAAGAGATAACTATAGTATGCTGTGTCATTCCAAATGTATTCATTATTACACATGGCAAGTCATCTGGAAACTGTAAGTACACGTTTAGCATTACAGTTACTCTACTAAAGTTTCTAGTAATTGTAATGTCTTAAATATGAATGCTTCTAATGCCTCATGTCCCCTGTGTTTCAGGGGCCGATGGTTCGGACGTCTCGGGGCCCAGTAAGAGTTTCAGTGAGCAGGAGCTGCAGCAGTGCCAGGATGACTGGGCATCCGGTCTAGACCAGGGCCTGAACCACCGGGCCCAGAGGGAGACCCAGGGGACCCCACTGACCCTCTCTACCGCCCTCGTTAAGTATGGAGGAACTGGGGGGCGGCTTTGAGAAGTCTGGTTACGGCAGTGATGGTGGTGGAGGCCGTCGTCTAGACTTGGAAGGGCTGGATAGTCTTCCTGGTTCTCCGTCTCGTCTGGGGGGCGCTGAGCCATGGAGCAGTGGGTCACTACCAGGTGAACCTGGGGGGTCTGAGGGGGGAGACCATCACCATCGCTCCACATGACTGGCCCCCATCGGAGCCGGAGGGAGCGGTTAGGGTTGCCAACGCGGTCCCCCCATCTGGAGGTGGGAGACCTGAACTGCCTGTTGATCAACGAGGAGGGGTACCTGCAGGACTCCAGTGTCTTGTACCCCGAACATGGTGTCCCAGAGGCGGGTAACAGAGCTGACCACAGGGGGATAACCTCCATCCACTCTGGAAGCTCAGCCCACAACGACGACTTTGGACACTCTCTAAACCTCAGAGATCGTTCACAAGAGCAGTTAACAGGAAGAGGGGGAGGAGGGGGAGACGTCACGCCTGCAATCAGTGCACCATGACCTTCCCAGACTCTGGCTCCTCAAGGCCCACAAGCAAACACACAAAACAGAGAGAGGGTCGAGTACAGGGTCTGGGTCTGGGCCTCCGTACTCCTGCACCCAGTGTGGTAAAACCTTCACCCAGGCCTGCAACCTCAAGGTCCACCAGCGGGTCCACCAGGCCAAGGGACTCCACCCTGCAGCCACTGTGGCAAGGGCTTCACCTCCTTCTCCGACCTGAAGAGGCACAAGTGCAGCCAGATGACAGACAAGCCCTACTGCTGCTCCATCTGTGGGAACAAGTTCAGTCGGCTCTGGAACCTGAAGGTGCATCAGCGTATTCACACGCAGGAGAAACCCCACCGCTGCACTATGTGTGACAAGAGATTCACGCGGGCAGACATTTTGAAAGTGCACCTGCGCACCCACACTGGGGAGAGACCGTACTGCTGTGCTGTTTGTGGACTCAGCTTCAAAAGACTGGCCCATCTGAAGTCACACCAGCGCAAACACAGGCCGGAACTCCTGGACTGATTTTTTTTATTGCTACATTTTTTTTGTCATATAGCAGACACTCTAAAAACAGAGTGACTTACAATTAGTGCATTCATCTTAGGATAGCTAGGTTTATTATTATTTTATTTGACATTGAGAACATTTCGTGATCAGTTGTTTATTAATAAGGACATGTTTGCTGTGATCTAGTGTACTATAAAAAGAGACGTCTCTCTATTCTTAACACTTTGCCCAGTCATATTCAATGTCAGAACTACTTTTCTAGGGGTTCTGATGCTTCTAGCCTTGATCTGTATTTTTATAACATATCTACAATATTTCACTTTTTAATGTGTATAGTATTTCCTACTATGTGTTGTCTAATGAATTCTGTAACCACTCCTCTTCATATTGATTGGTTGATTGGAAAATGCTGTTCAAAAGAGGACATTGTATTATCATATCTTTGTACTCCCCTGATGAAGGCCATGCAGCCGAAACGCGTCAGAGTTTGTAATCTTTGTTTCCATTGAACATGTCATACAAATAAATATATTTTAGTTAATTATATTCAGATTGCCTTGGTCCTCCTTTCTTTTATGATGAAAATATGAACGGTTGGAAATCTGTGTGTTGAATAAGAATTCACGCCATACATGGACCGTCTATGAATTGTCTTTCATAATGATCATGCCAACCTACCATGATTGTGTTCAAGTGCTTTTGAAGTCTGACCAATTCTTCAACCAATAAGATTTTAGCTTGCTTGATTGCTAGTTAACATTGCTAATAATAAAATTAGCTTGTGACATGTTGATAGGATGGTTCAGCATAAACAACAAAATAATAATTAACCAATCAACAACAAGTGAATATAGTCCTGTCAGAGCCAACAGTCTCAGTTCAAAACCTGAATCCTACCAGAACCTTTGGTTGAGAGTGTGAGTCCTGAAATGGAAGTGCAAGTCCAAATAAATGTTTGTAAACCAAAGGAATCCCCCCCTAGATATTTTCACTAGGGCCAGGACAACACCAGTATCGTGATATTTTTCCATGCCAAAAATGAAAACACGAAGCAGACTTAACTCTTTGGTCCTTTAAAAACCTGCTGTATGTAAAATACTGTGTGATATAGCCTGGAAGATAAATAAATGTGACTCTGGATGACAACATAATGATGTTTGTTTAGGAAGTTAACTTTGCTTTAGTGTTTTGTTTCCTTATCACCACACTAGTGTTATTCCGGTCCTAATTTTCACCAAAGCAGTGGACTGTGATAGAAAAGAGGCCTAAAAAATCCCTCTTAGCACACAGCAAACAATGCTTGCTCTCTCTCACAATGGGCTTGCAGTCAATTCGAGATGGCACCTGTGGGTTGGACATGCCTCCCGACCACACCCATATCTGCAACCTTAAAGGCCGACTGCATAATAGGCCTTTATAATCCCAAACACAGTGTAATAACATGGCACAAGACTAAGTACATTCAGCAACACATTATTTTCATCGTTTCATTTATTTTAGGGGCAACGTTAATTTCATTTCACATTGTGCTTTGGTAAAGCATGTTACAAGCTAGCTTGCTTAACATTGACAATATGGTCAAACTACCTATACTGAAAAAATATAAACCCAACATGTAAAGTGTTGGTCCCATGTTTCATGAGCTGAAATGAAAGATCCCAGAAATGTTCCATATGCACAAAAAGCTGACTTTAACATTTGTTTACATCCTTGTTAGTGATCATTTCTCCTTTTCCAAGGTAATCCATCCACCTGTGAGGTGTGGCATATGAAGAAGCTGATTAAACGGCATGATCATTACACAGGTGCACCTTGTGCTGGGGACAATAAAGGGCCACTCTAAAATGTGCAGTTTTGTCACACAACACAATGCCACAGATGTCTCAAGTTTTGAGGGAGTGTGAAATTGGCATGCTGACTGCAGGAATGTCCACCAGAGCTGTTGCCTGAGAAGTTAATGTTCATTTTTCTACCATAAGCCACATCTAATGTGTTTTAGAGAATTTAGCAGAACATCCAACTGGCCTGACAGCCAAAGACCATGTGTATGGCATTGTGTGGGCTAGCAGTTTGCTGATGTCAACATTGTGAACAGAGTGCCCCATGGTGGCGGTGGGGTTATGGTATGGGCAGGCATAAGCTACAAACAACGAACACAATTGCATTTTATCGATGGCAATTTGAATGCACAAAAATACGGGTGACAAGATCCTGAGGCCCATTGTGAGGCCCATAAAAAAATATATATATATATCTGTATTCCCAGTCATGTGACATCCATAGATCAGGGCCTAATGAAGTTATTTCCAATTGACTGATTTCCTCATATGAACTGTAACTCAGTAAAAATCTTTGAAATTGTTGCATGTTGTGTTTACATTTTTTCCAAATTGATACATTTGTAATTGTCAAACATTTATTTGTTCTCATCTTTTGGTTGAAAGGGTGAAGGGTCAGTGGTGAAACATGCAACTCGGGTAACAAATTTTTTTGTTTTTTGTCTCCCACTCTTAATTATGACTTAGAGGGTCATTCAAGTGAAAATTCCCAGTCTTTAAAGCAACTAGTTCAAACCTGCAGAACATAAAAACCATGACGTGAGACGTGAACTCAGTACACCTCAATTTGAACTTCTTTTTAGGCTTCTAACTTTCCTAATGAATAACAAATGATAAATAACCAGAATTTATGTTTTAAAAACAATTAATCAACTGTTAATTCAAGTCTCAATTCAAAATCTAAATTTTATTTCGTGGCATTTTTCTTCCAAACAACAAAATCTTTGATATGTGTTATCAATCAATACATAAAAACATAAAAGAACAAGTCCTTCCCAATCACTGTGAGAATAGATTGGGATCCCTGCGTCATTAAAACTAACACTGCTGGGTTTTTGAATTCACAGCGAAGAGAGAGGGAGCACTAGTGGGCAGTAATATTTGATATGTGAATATACAGTATATTATATATACATCACATGCGACTCATAATGAGACTAAGCAGTTAGCCTATTAAAATGTTTATCTGACTCCATAAAGATAATTAAAATATACACAAGACTATGGTTGAGTTACAGTAATAGGCAATGAAGAACGGTCTGAGAATGGAATTCTAAATGCAAGTGTATTTAATTAATGGATTCAGCATAAAGCTTAAGCTACAAGGCAATACTGACATTAAAAAAAACCTGTAGTAAAAAAAAAACTGTTATTTTGGACGCAGTATTTGCCGCATACTGCAGTTATACTGCACTCTGACTGCAATCTTTTTTCGTTAGGCACTGCTGCAACATGACCATAAACGTTGCACCTGAAACAGCGCGGTGGATTCTGCACAAAAGCTCTAACAGGATAACTGATATAACCTAACTTTCTGTCGCCAATTGGATATAAACCCAGTTTTGGACACGCTATTCCCTATCTAGTCCACGCCACTACCTTAGACCTGGGCCCGCATAAGGCTGAGTGTGTGGCGGGATAAATCGCTTCCGTGTAGATTTCCTGTAAATCGTTTACACAATAAATAGCCTACTACGGTAATTATCTGTATCTGAATGTTATTATAATAGCCGAATTATATTTCGAATCTTATTTACAGTAAACTTACAAAGGTTTTGTTCAAAGAAAGGTCGTCTTTTCTCTTCAGTACGATAAGGATCGTTCCAATTTAGAATGTCCACTACCCGATCCGTAGGTTTGTTTCCGGAAGTCTTATGTTTTGGTGTTGGCTCTGTAACTAGCTAGCAAGCCAACTATCATCTCTCATTAACGCTGGTATTTATATATGTTTTTATATTTATTAGAATAGCCTCATATACAGTAACTGCTACATCTTATATCACGAAATGCTACAAAAAAATATATTACTAGGGCAGTCACTGAGTCAGACAACAACTTCCAATAGTAGCTAGCTTTGCTAGCCTGCTAACACAGACACAAGGTTTAGTTGGCAGTATCTTTGCTGCTAACGTTAGCTTACTATCATTTTACTAGACTCGATCGCAGGACCGATTCGCCTGTACAAAAGTAGCTACACGTTACGAACTCTTAACTGTAGCTAGTTACACATAGACAGTTTGCCATGATGTCCGAAGCCACCGTAACCTTCCAGTCTCAGCTCTCCGGAGTCATGGAGACGGTATTCAAGACTGCCATGTACGAGATCACAAGGCTGGTGGAGGATAGCTTCCTGAAGGAGGTGTCCCGGAGCCGGGAGCAGGTTGAGTCGCTGAAGAAGCGGCTGCAGTGGTCGGAGAACAGACGCAGGGAGAGGGACAGAGACGGAGGTCGGACAGGGAAGTGTGGGGACTGTGGAAGAGCTGCCGAGGAGAGAAACTCTGGAACCTCACAGACAGGTATACTGCCCTACCAAACAAAAGGCAGTAACTGCTCATAGCATGGAACTGAGAAAAATGGCTTTTATTTACCTTGGTTTCACAGTAACCTTATGCAGTTACTGCTAACATGACCCCCATTTTCTCCAAAACACAATACAATAGAGGCAGGATACTTGTCCACATGATTAAGCATGTATTTAATGTAGCAAAAATGACACTAACTCATTTTCGACCAAATGAGCAGGTACTGCCTTTTTGCTTAGTATAGAGAGATACATCTAATGACAGTCACTCTCTCTCAATTCACTTTCAATTTAAGGGGCTTTATTGGCATGGGAAACATGTATTTACATTGCCAAAGCAAGTGAAATTGATAATAAAAAATGAACAGTAAACATTACTCACAAAAGTTCCAAAATAATAAAGACATTTCAAGTGCCATATGTCATATACAGTATTGTAATGATGTGCAAATAGTTAAAGTACAAAAGGGGAAATAAATAAACATAAATATAGGTTGTATTTACAATGGTGTTTGTTATTCACTGGTTGCCCTTTTCTTGTGGCAACAGGTCACAAATCTTGCTGCTGTGATTGCACACTGTGGTATTTTCACCCAATACAGTGGGGAGAACAAGTATTTGATACACTGCGATTTTGCAGGTTTTCCTACTTACAAAGCATGTAGAGGTCTGTAATTTTTATCATAGGTACACTTCAACCATGAGACGGAATCTAAAACAAAAATCCAGAAAATCACATTGTATGATTTAAGTAATTAATTTGCATTTTATTGCATGACATAAGTATTTGATCACCTACCAACCAGTAAGAATTCCGGCTCTCCACAGACCTGTTAGTTTTTCTTTAAGAAGCCCTCCTGTTCTCCACTCATTACCTGTATTAACTGCACCTGTTTGAACTCGTTACCCTGTATAAAAGACACTGTCCACACACTCAATCAAACAGACTCCAACCTCTCCACAATGGCCAAGACCAGAGAGCTGTGTAAGGACATCAGGGATACAATTGTGGACCTGCACAAGGCTGGGATGGGCTACAGGACAATAGGCAAGCAGCTTGGTGAGAAGGCAACAACTGTTGGCGCAATTATTAGAAAATGGAAGAAGTTCAAGATGACGGTCAATCAGCCTCGGTCTGGGGCTCCATGCAAGACTCTCACCTCGTGGGGCATCAATGATCATGAGGAAGGTGAGGGATCAGCCCAGACCTACACGGCAGGACCTGGTCAATGACCTGAAGAGAGCTGGGACCACAGTTTCAAAGAAACCATTAGTAACACACTACGCCGTCATGGATTAAATTCCTGCAGCGCACCGCAAGTTCCCCCTGCTCAGGCCAGCGCATGTCCAGGCCACGTCTGAAGTTTCCAATGACCATCTGGATGATCCAGAGGAGGAATGGAGAAGGTAATGTGGTCTGATGAGACAAAAATAGAGCTTTGGTCTAAACTCCACTCGCCGTGTTTGGAGGAAGAAGAAGGATGAGTACAACCCCAAGAACACCATTCCAACCGTGAAGCATGGAGGTGGAAACATCATTCTTGGGGATGCTTTTCTGCAAAGGGGACAGGACGACTGCACCGTATTTGAGGGGAGGATGGATGGGGCCATGTATCGCAAGATCTTGGCCAACAACCTCCTTCCCTCAGTAAGAGCATTGAAGATGGGTCGTGTGGCTGGGTCTTCCAGCATGACAACGACCACGAAACACACAGCCAGGGCAACTAAGGAGTGGCTCCGTAAGAAGCATCTCAAGGTCCTGGAGTGGCCTGGCCAGTGTCCAGACCTGAACCCAATAGAACATCTTTGGAGGGAGCTGAAAGTCCGTATTGCCCAGCGACAGCCCCGAAACCTGAAGGATCTGGGAAGGTCTGTATGGAGGAGTGGCCCAAAATCCCTGCTGCAGTGAAACCTGGTCAAGACTTACAGGAAACATATGATCTGTAATTGCAAACAAAGGTTTCTGTACCAAATATTAAGTTCTGCTTTTCTGATGTATCAAATACTTATGTCATGCAATAAAATGCAAATTAATTACTTAAAAATCATACAATGTGATTTTCTGGATTTTTGTTTTAGATTCCGTCTCTCACAGTTGAAGTGTACCTATGATAAAAATTACAGACCTCTACATGCTTTGTAGGTGGAAAAACCTGCAAATTCGGCAGTGTATCAAATACTTGTTCTCCCCACTGTAGATATGGGAGTTGATCAAAATTGGATTTGTTTTCGAATTCTTGTGGGTCTGTGTAATCTAAGGGAAATATGTGTCTCAATATGGTCATACATTTGGCAGGAAGTTAGGAAGGTGCAGCTCAGTTTCCACCTCATTCTGTGTGCAAGGCTATGCTCACTGAGTCTGTACATAGTCAAAGATTTCCTTCATTTTGGGTCATCTAGCAGTGGTCAGGTATTCTGCCACGCTGTACTCTCTGTTTAGGGCCAAATACCTTTCTAGTTTGCTCAGTTTTTTTGTACAGTTCTTTCCCATATGTAGAGTAATTATCTTTTTTTTTCTCATGGTTTGGTTGGGTCTAATTGTGTTGTTGTCCTGGGGCTCTGTGGGGTCTGTGTTGGACTCTTCTCCAGGTTCATTTCTCTGTGGCGATGGCTTTGTTAAGGAAGGTTTGGGAATCCACTTCCTTTTAGGTGGTTGTAGAATTTAACAGCTCTTTCTGGATTTTGATAATTAGCGGTATCGGCCTAATTCTGCTTTGCATGCATTATTTGGTGTTTTTACGTTGTACACTGAGGATATTTTGCAGAATTCTGCTTGCACGAGTCTCAATTTGGTGTTTGTCCCATTTTGTGAATTCTTTCACAACCATAAAGGGCAATGGGTTCTATAACTGATTCAAATCTTTTTGCCAGATCTTTGTTGGTATGTCTAATTTTATGTTCCTTTTGATGGCATAGAAGGCCCTTCTTGCCTTGTCTCTCAGATCATTCACAGATTTGTGGAAGTTACCTGTGGCGCTGATGTTTAGGCCCCGAGGTATGTAGTAGTTTTTTGTGTGCACTAGGGCAACGGTGTCTAGATGGAATTTGGATTTGTGGTCCTGGCAACTGGACCTTGGGAACACCATTATTTTTTGTCTTACTGAGATTTACTGTCAGGGCCCAGGTCTGACAGAATCTTTGCAGAAGATCTAGGTGCTGCTGTAGGCCCTCCTTGGTTGGGGACAGAAGCATCAGATCATCCGCAAACAGTAGATATTTGACTTCAGATTCTAGTAGGGTGAGGCCGGGTGCTGCAGACTGTTCTAGTGCCCTGCCAATTCGTATATATATATATATATGTTTAAGAGGGTGGGGGCTTAAGCTGCATCCCTGTCTCACCCCCGGGCCCTGTGGAAAGAAATGTGTTTTTGCCAATTTTAACCGCACACTTGTTGTTTGTGTGACATGGATTTTATAATATCGTATGTTTCCCCAACCCCACTTTCCATCAATTTGTATAGCAGACCCTCATGCCAAATTGAGTCAAGCTTTTTTTAAATCAAGAAAGCATGAGAAGCCTTTGCCTTGGTTTTAGGTTGTTTGTTTGTTTGTCAATTAGGGTGTGCAGGTGAACATGTGGTCGGTCAGTACGGTAATTTGGTAAAAGACCATTTGACATTTGCTCAGTACATTGTTTCGCTGAGAAATGTCTACGAGTCTGCTGTTAATGATAATGCAGAGGATTTTCCCAAGGTTGCTGTTGACGCCATATCCCACGGTAGTTATTGGGGTCAAATTTGTCTCCACTTTTTGTGGATTGGGGGTGATCGTCCTTGGTTCCAAATATTGGGGAATATGCCAGAGCAGAGGATGATGGTAAAGAGTTTAAGAGATAGCCAATTGGAATTTGTGGTCTGTATAGTTTACAGACTCATCAACCCCACAGGCCTTTTTGGGTTGGAGGGTTTGTAATTTGTCCTGTAGTTCATTCAACGTAATTTGAGAATCCAGAGGGTTCTAGTAGTCTATAATAGTTGATTCTAATTATTTTTATTTGATCATGTGTATGTTTTTTGCTGTTTGTTCTTTGTGATAGGGCCAAAAAGATTGGAGAAGTGGTTGATCCCATACATCTCCGTTTTGGAAGATAACTCTTCGTGTTGTTGTTTGTTTAGTTTTCCAATTTTCCCAGAAGTGGTTAGATTCTATGGATTATTTTTGCATAAATTGTTTATTTTTATTTTTATTATTATAATTTTTTATACTGGCCCCCGTGGGGAATCGAACCCACAACCCTGGCATTGCAAACGCAATGCTCTACCAACTGGGCCGTCCCTGCCGGCCATTCCCTCCCCTACCCTGGACGACGCTGTGGCCAATTGTGCGCCGCCCCATGGGTCTCCCGGTCGCAGCCGGCTACGACAGAGCCTGGATTTGAACCAGGATCTCTAGTGGCACAGCTATTCTTCTCGGGATTCTTCAATTACATTGAGCTGATTTTGACTTGCTGTTCTTTCTTTTTCCGTAGTGCATTTCTGTATTGTTTTAGTGATTCACCATAGTGAAGGCATAGGCTGGTTTTCTGGGTCTCTATGTTTTTTGGTGGATAGCTTTCTCAATTTCTTTTAGGTTTTGCGTTCTTCATCAAACCATTTTGTCATTGTTGTAAATTTTCTAAGGTTGTCTGCTTGATATTTTTGATTTGATAGGGAAGCTGAGAGGTCAAATATACTGTTTAGGTTTTCTACTGCCAAGTTTACACCTTCACTATTACAGTGAAACATTTTGTCCAGGAAATTGTCTAGAAGGGATTGTTTTTGATGTTGCCAAATAAAATAAAATAAAAGAAAATATAGTGTTTGGGTAGATTTCCACACTACTTTCCTTCCATCAATAGCATGTCTTATTCAGTTCCTTTGGCTTTGATGCCTCATGATTGAGCATAGCTCTGTTCAGTAGTGTGATTTTGCTGTGATCTGATAGGGGTATCAGTGTATTGACTGTGAACGCAATAAGAGACTCTGGTTTGAGGGTCAGTGATAAAGTAGTCTACATTACTACTGCCAAGACATGAGCTATATGTGTACCTGCCGTGAGTCCCCTTGGAAGCCTACCGTGACTATGTACATACCCAGCGTCCGACAGAGCTGCAGGAGTTGTGACCCGTTTTTGTTGGTTATGTTGTCGTAGTTGTGTCTAGGGGGCATACGGGGAGGGAATGCTGTCACCTCCAGTTAGGTGTTTGTCCCCCTGTGTGCCTAGGGTGTCAGGTTCTTGTCCAGTTTTGGCATACAGGTCACCACAGGCTAGTATTTGTATTTATTAGGGATCCCCATTAGCAGCAGCTACTCTTCCTGGGATCCAAACATATTAAAGCACTTACATTACATATAAAACCAAATATAAAAGTACATCATATGACATTATTACACCACTACCTATCTACAATACAAAATGTTTAATACCACCATACAACAATATCACAATGTGTGCGTATGCATGTGTCTCTTCACAGTCCCCGTTGTTCCATAATTTTTTTTATCTGATTCTACTGCTTGCATCAGTTACCTGATGTGGAATAGAGTTCCTTGTAGTCATGGCTCTATGTAGTACTCCGCCTCCCGTAGTCTGTTCTGGACTTGGGGGACTGTGAAGAGACCTCTGGTGGCATGTCTTGTGGGGTATGCATGAGTTTCGAACTGTGTGATAGTAGTTTAAACAGACAGCTCGGTACATTCAGCTTGTCAACACCTCTTACAAAAACAAGCAGTGATGAAGTCAAATCTCTCTTCCACTCTGAGCCATGAGACTGACATGCATGTCATTAATGTTAGCTCTCAGTGCATTTTTTAAGGGCCAGCCGTGCTGCCCTGTTCTGAGCCAACTGTAGAATTTTCTCAAGTCCCTCTTTGTGGCACCTGACCACACTACAGTAGTCTAGGTGCCACAAAACTAGGGGCCTGTAGGACCTGCCTTGTTGATATGTGCTGTTAAGAAGGCAGAGCAGCGCTAATTATGGACATACAGTGGAAAAAAAAGTATTTAGTCAGCCACCAATTGTGCAAGTTCTCCCACGTAAAAAGATGAGAGAGGCCTGTAATTTTCATCACGTAGGTACACATCAACTATGACAGACAAAATGAGGAGAAAAAAATTCAGAAAAATCACATTGTAGGATTTTCAATGAATTTATTTGCAAATTATGGTGGAAAATAAGTATTTGGTCAATAACAAAAGTTTCTCAATACTTTGTTATATACCCTTTATTGGCAATGACACAGTGTCAAACGTTTTCTATAAGTCTTCACCAAGGTTTTCACACACTGTTGCTGGTATTTTGGCCCATTCCTCCATGCAGATCTCCTCTAGAGCAGTGATGTTTTTGGGGCTGTCGCTGGGCAACACGGACTTTCAACTCCCTCCAAAGATTTTCTATGGGGTTGAGATCTGGAGACCTGGCTAGAGCCACTCCAGGACCTTGAAATGCTTCTTACAAAGCCACTCCTTCGTTCCCGGGCGGTGTGTTTGTGAACATTGTCATGCTGAAAGACACAGCCACATTTCATCTTCAATGCCCTTGCTGATGGAAGGAGGTTTTCACTCAAAATCTCATGATAACATGGCCCCATTCATTCTTTCCTTTAACGGATCAGTCGTCCTGGTCCCTTTGCAGAAAAACAGCCCCAAAGCATGATGTTTCCACCCCCATGCTTCACAGTAGGTGCTATGGTGTTCTTTGGATGCAACTCAGCATTCTTTGTCCTCCAAACACGACGAGTTGAGTTTTTACCAAAAAGTTATATTTTGGTTTCATCGACCATATGACATTCTCCCAATCCTCTTCTGGATCATCAAATGCACTCTAGCAAACTTCGAGACGGGCCTGGACATGTACTGGCTTAAGCAGGGGGACACATCTGGCACTGCAGGATTTGAGTCCCTGGCGGCGTAGTGTGTTACTGATGGTAGGCTTTGTTACTTTGGTCCCAGCTCTCTGCAGGTCATTCACTAGGGTCCCCCCGTGTGGTTCTGGGATTTTTGCTCACCGTTCTTGTGATTCATTTTGACACGGGTGAGATCTTGCGTGGAGCCCCAGATCAGGGAGATTATCAGTGGTCTTGTATGTCTTCCATTTCTAATTGCTCCCACAGTTGATTTCTTCAAACCAAGCTGCTTACCTATTGCAGATTCAGTCTTCCCAGCCTGGTGCAGGTCTACAATTTTGTTTCTGGTGTCCTTTGACAGCTCTTTGGTCTTGGCCATAGCTGGAGTTTGGAGTGTGACTGTTTGAGGTTGTGGACAGGTGTCTTTTATACTGATAACAAGTTCAAACAGGTGCCATTAATACAGGTAACGAGTGGAGGACAGAGGAGCCTCTTAAAAGAAGAAGTTACAGGTCTGTGAGAGGCAGAAATATTGCTTGTTTGTAGGTGACCAAATACTTATTTTCCACCATAATTTGCAAATAAATTCATTAAAAATCCTACAATGTGATTTTCTGGATTTCTTTTTCTCAATTTGTCTTTCATAGTTGACGTGTACCTATGATGAAAATTACAGGCCTCTCTCATCTTTTTAAGTGGGAGAACTTCAATTGGTGGCTGACTAAATACTTTTTCCCCACTGTACTTCTCCCCATCTTAGCTTACAATATGCTTTGACCATGACAGTCTACAATCCAGGGGTTACTCCAAGCAGTTTAGTCTCCTCAACTTGCTCAATTTCCCACATTATTCATTACAGGATGTAGTTGAGGTTTAGGGTTTAGTGAATGATTTGACCCAAATACAATGCTTTTAGTTTTGGAAATATTCAGGATTAATTTATTCCTTGCCACCCATTCTGAAACTAACTGCAACTCTTTGTTAAGTGTTGCAGTTATTTCAGTTGCTGTAGTAGCTGATGTGTACAGTGTTGAGTCATCCACATACATAGGACACACTGGCCTTTTACTCAAAGCGTTAGTAAGGATGAAAAAAAAGCAGGGCTTAGACAGCTGCCCTGGGGAATTCCTGATTCTACCTGGATTATGTTTGAGAGGCTTCCATTAAAGAACACCCTCTGTGTTCTGTTAGACAAGTAACTCTCTTTATCCACATTATAGCAGGGGGTGTAAAGCCATAACAAGTTTTTCCAGCAGCAGACTATGATTGGTAATGTCAAAAGCCGCACTGAAGTCTAACAAACAGCCCCCACAATATTTTATCATCAATTTCTTCACAATCATCAGTCATTTGTGTAGTGCTGTGCTTGTTGAATGTTCCCTTCTCTATGGGCATGCTGAAAGTTTGTTGTCAATTTCTTTAAGGAATTCAAAATTACAATGCTTATCTTTCATAATTTGGTCAGATATACTTGGATGTGTAATGTCAGCAATTGTTGCTGGCATGTCATGCTCTGTTTGCTAATCTTGCCAATTGAACAATTATTAAAGTAGTTGGCAATATCAGTTGGTTTTGTGATGAATGAGACATCTGATTCAATAAATGATGGAGCTGAGTTTCGCCTTCTTTCCCAAATGTTCATTTAAGATGCTCCAAAGCTTTTTACTATCATTCTTTGTCATTAATCCTTGTGTTGTTTCTTCTTTTTATTCAGTTTAATCACATGATTTCTCAATTTGCAATACGTTTGCCAATTGAATTTGTGCAGCTAGACTTATTTGCCATTCCTTTTGCCTCATCCCTCTCAACCATACAATTTTTCAATTCCTCATCAATCCACGGGGATTTAACAGTTTCTGAATCATTTTCTTAATGGTGCATGCTTTTTAAGTAACTGGAATAAGCAATTTCATAAATGTGTCAAGTGCAGTGTCTGTTTTTGCTCCTCATTACCCACCATGGACCAACAAATATTCTTCACATCAACAACCTAGGAATCACTGGGTCTGGAAATGGGCCTGGGCCTGAAATGGATCTCTGTCACCTCCAGGTAGGTGTTTATCCCTCCTGTTGGGTTTCTTGTCCAGTTCAGGCATTTAGGTCACCACTATTGCATGTCCCTGGGCCTGGAAATTGTTGGTCTCCTTCTAGGATGGAGAAGCTGTCATTGTTAAAGTATAGGGAGTTCTATTGGGGGGATATAGGTAGCATACATGAGTACATCTTTCTCTGGAAATAATTTCCTTATTCATTTCTAGCCAGATGTAAAAATGTTCCTGTTTTTGACTAATTTAATAGAGTGAGTTAGGTCTGCTCTATAGTAGTCATATACCCCTGAGTCTGTATTCCAATTTCTTTGAGGAAGTCTGGGTTCTGCTCTTTGGGCAAAGCAGATGACCTCAGACCTTGCCTTACAGTTAGTCGGAAGTTTACATACACCTTAGCCAAATACAGCTAAAGCTCAGTTTTCACAATTCCTGACATTTAATCCTAGTAAAAGTCCCTGTCTTAGGTCATGGGATCACCCACTTTATTTATTTTAAGAGTGTGAAATGTCAGAATAATAGTAGAGAGGATTTATTTCAGCTTTTATTTCTTTCATCACATTCCCATTTGGGTCAGGGGGTTACATACACTCAATTAGTATTTGGTAGCATTGCCTATAAATTTGTTTAACTTGGGTCAAGCTTGTTTGGGTAGCCTTCCACAAGCTTCCCACAATAAGTTGGTGAATTTTGGCCCATTCACTCTGACAGAGCTGGTGTAACTGGGTCAGGTTTGTAGGCCTCCTTGCTCGCACGCGCTTTTTCATTTCTGCCCACTAGTGTTCTATGATTGGTCAGGGCTTTGTATTAGGCCACTCCAATACCCTTAACTTTGTTGTCCTTAAGCCATTTTGCCACAACTTTGGAAGTATACTTGGGGTCATTGTCCATTTGGAGAGACCCATTTGCGACCAGGCTTTAACTTCCCTGACTGAGTGTCTTGAGATGTTGCTTCAATATATCCACATAATTTTCCTTCCTCATGATGCCATCTACTGTTTTGTAGAAGTGCACCCAGTCCCTCCTGCAGCAAAGCACCCCCCACAGCATGATGCTGCCACCCCACGTGCTTCACCTGGTTGGGATGAGTGTTCTTCAGCTTAGCAAGCATCCCCCTTTTTCCTCCAAACATAACAATGGTCATTATGGCCAAACAGTTTCCTATTTTTGTTTCACTTCAGACCAGGGAACATTTCTCCAAAAAGAAAGATTTTTGTCCCCATGTGTGCAGTTGCAAACCGTAGTCTGGCCACTTTTTATGGCGGTTTTGGAGCAGTGTCTTCTTTGCTACGAGCGGCCTTTCAGATTGCCGCCGATATAGGACTCGTTTTACTGTGGATATAGATACATTTGTACCTGTTTCCTCCAGCATCTTCTAGGTCCTTTGCTGTTGTCTCTAGGAGACAGAGCACGTGTCTCCTTCCTGAGGCCGGTATGACGGCCATTCGTGGTCCCATGGTGTTTATACTTGCGTACTATTGTTTTTGTACAGATGGGCAAGTACCTTCAGGTGTTTGGAAATTGCTCCCAAGGGGATGAACCAGACTTGTGGAGGTATGCAAATCTTTTCTGAGGGTCTTGGCTGATTTATTTTCATGATGTCAAGCAGAGGCACTGAGTTTGAAGAGTGAGGCCTTGAAATACATCCTCAGTACACCTCCAATTGACTCAAATGATGTCAATTAGCCTATCAGATGCTTCTAAAGCTATGACATCATTTTCTGAAATTTCCAAGCTATTTAAAAGGCACAGTCAACTTAGTGTATTGTAAACTTCTGACCCACTGGAATTGTGATACAGTGAATTATAAGTGAAATAATCTCTGTAAACATTTAGTTGGAAAAATGACTTGTGTCATGCACAAAGTAAATGTCCTAACCACTTGCCAAAACTATAGTTTGTTCAACAAGAAATTTGTTGAGTGGATTTGAAAAACGGGATTTTAATGACTCCAACCTAAGTGTATGTAAACTTCCGAAGCTTCAACTATATTCCAGGATCAGATGGTAAAACTTTGTGTTCCATAGTGTCTAGTGTTGTTTTTGTGTGGTTTGAGGCCCGGACCATCCAGTAGGTGTGAAGAGATGTTGAGCATCTGGCTCTTAGGTCGCAGGATGGTGATTGGGCGGGTATAATGAGTCGGGCCTGTTGCTCTGCTCCACTTCTGGGTCTCTCTAGCTCTCTCTCTCCTCATGTCCGTTGCTCGTGTTTCTTGGCTCAAGCAGGTCTCTTCTTCTTAGTGGTGTCCTTTAGTAGTGGTTTCTTTTGCAGCAATTTGACCATGAAGGCCTGATTCACACAGTCCCTCTAAACAGTTAATTCTTTTGCCAGAGATGTCTGTTGCTTGAACTCCTTGGAAGCATTTATTTAGGCAAATCCGTTTTGAGGCTGTAACTCTAATGAACTTATCCTCCCTGCACTTGAGGTAACTCTGGGTCTTCAAGCACTCCTGTAGGGTCCTCATGAGGGCCAATTTTTTCATCATGGTCCTCTGTAGCTCAGCTGGTAGAGCACAGATCGCTTGTAGCGCCAAGTTAGTGGGTTCGATCCCGGGACCACCCATACACAAAAATAAATGTATGCCTTACGCATGACTAATAGCTTTGGATAAAGCGTCCTGCTAAATATTATTTATTATTATCATAAGCGCTTGATGGTTTTTGCGCTGCACTTAAGAGAAACTTTCAAAGTTCTTGAAATGTTCAGCATTGACCCACCTACATGTCTTAGTAATGATGAACTGTAAAGTTTCTCTGCTTATTTGAACTGTTCGTCGACATAATATGGATTTGGTCATTTTAGCAAATACGGGCTATCTTCTGTACACCCCCTACCTTGTCACAACACACCCGTTTCGTTCAAACGCATTAAGAAGGAAAGACATTCCCACAAGAACAATTAACAGGCACACCTGTTGGTGGGGAAATACATTCAGGTGACTACCTCCTTGAAGCTGGTTGAGAGAATGCCAGAGTGTAGCAAAGCTGTCATCAAGGCAAAGGTGGCTATTTGAAGAATCTCAAATATAAAATATATATTGATTTGTTTAACACCTTTGGATTACTACATTATTCCATATGTGTTATTTCATAGTTTTGTTGTCTTCACTCTTATTCTACAATGTAGAAAATAGTTTTAAAAATTTAAAAACCTGAATGAGTAGGTGTGTCCACATTTTTGACTGGTAGTGTAAGTATTTCAGACCATCTTTGTACTGAGACTCTAAGTTGAGCTAACGTTGCATCCTGTTTCCATTGATCATCCACTTGATGTTTCTACAAGCTGATTGGAAGTCCACCTGTGGTAAATTCAAATTAATTGGACATGATTTGGAGAAGGACACACTGTCTATGTAAGGTCCCACAGTTGACAGTGCATGTCAGAACAAAAAACTAGCCATGGGGTTGAAGGAATTGTTTGTAGAGCTCCGAGACAGAATTGTGTCAGAGGCACAGATCTGGGGAAGGGAACCAAGAATATTTCTGCAGCATTAGAAGGTCCCCATGAACACAGTAGTGGCTCTCCATCATTCTTAAATGGAAGAGAGTTTAGAACCCACCAAGACTCTTCCTAGAGCTGGCACATGCCTGGCCAAACTGAGCAATCGGGGAGAAGGGCTTGGTCAGGGAGGCAACCCAAAAGCCGTGGTCCTCTCTGACAGAGCTCCAGTTCCTCTGTGAAGATGGGAAAACCTTCAAGAAGGACAACCATCTCTGCAGCACTCCACCAATCGAGGCCTTTATGGTAGTGGCGGCCCAGACAGAAGCCACTTCTCAGTAAAAGGCACATTACAACCCGGCGGTTGCCAAAAAGGCACTAAAAGACTCTGACCAAAAAAGATTCTCTGGTCTGATGAAGCCAAGATTGAACTCTTTGGAGTAAGATGCCGTGCCGTCACGTCTGGAGAAACTGGCACCATCCCTACGGTGAAGCATGGTGGTGGCAGTATCATGCTGTGGGGATGGTTTTCAGCGGCAGGGACTGGGGAGACTAGTCAAGATTGGGGGAAGATGACCAGAGCCAAGCACAGAAATCGGCAGTTAGAGAAACCTGTAGTCCAGACCCTCAGACTGGGGGCGAAGGTTCACCTTCCAACAGAACAATGACCGTAGGCACACAGCCAAGACAACGCCCAGGAGTGAAGCTTCCGGACAAGTCGCAGAATGTCCATGAGTGGCCAAAGAGCCCGGACTTCGAACCCGATCTAACTTCTCCGAGAGACCTGAAAATAGCTGTGCATCGGCGCTCCCATCAACTGACAGGGCAGGATCTGTAAGAGGAGTGGGGGAAACTCCCCAAATACAGGTGTGACCGAGCATCATACCCAAGAATACTCTAGGCTGAAATCGCTGCCAAGGTGCTTCAACAAAAGTACTTAGTACAGGGTCCTGAATACTTATATAAATGTGATATTTTAGTTTTTTATTTGCAATACGTTTGCAAACATATTTCTAAACCTGATGTTGCTTTTGTCATTGTAAATGGGGTGTTATGTGTGTAGATTTAATCTATTTTAGAATAAAGCTATGTAACGTAGCAAAATGTGCAGAAAAGTCAAAGGGATCTGAATACTTTCCGAGTGGAGGAATCACTCTAAGTCCGGCTGCTGTAATGTGTTACCTTCCAGACGTTTGGTGGTTGATCAGTTGAATTGGTGGTAGAGATGCTTTATTTCCTTCATCTGCACTAAATACGAGAGAGTTCATTATTCACAGTTCAGCTTTCACCTTTCAGCCTAAGATACATTTTTCTCTTTGTTTACCTGTGGCCAGATGCAGAGAGGGAGCTTGGCCTGGAAGCAGGAGAAGGTTCCAGGGGAGGAGTGGAGCGGCTGTGGGGCGTGGCAGGGAAACAGCCTCGCGCATGTTGATCTGGAGGAGGCCGAGGCCACCAGCCCTAAGTACCTCTGAGGAGTAGCTAAGGGGATGGACTAAACACCAGTGTTACAGAACCTTCAGATAAAAATTTATTGTGTAGAGCAGATTAGAACTTATTGTCTGTCAGGGAGGAGTAGGGGACCGTCATGTCCCTCTATTCATTCATGTCAGTTTATCCATCATTCTAGTCTGATCCCGAGCCTCATTCATTTCCTCTGGCAGTCCCACCTGGGAGTCAGGGGTCAAAGCAGGACAGCCTGCTGAAAGAGGAGGCTCTCCCCAACTTGCTGAACTACAGGAGAGATGGGCCGGCTGCCTGGGCCCAGGGGTGAGTTGAGAGTTTACAACAACACATAACAGACCATCTTTATGATGGTGAGAATGAAAAAAAAGTAGCTTCTAATATGTTGTCATTGGTATCATAACAAATCAACTTGAAACTTTAAGTTCACATTTAGCATTAGTTACTCTACCACAGTTTCTACTATATTACCAATGCCTCTAATGCTAATGCTTCTAATACCTCATGGCTCCTGTGTTCATTCAAGAGGCCGATGGTTTTGGACGTCTACGAGGGCCCAGTAAGAGTTTCAGTGAGCAGGAGCTGCAGCAGTGCCAGGATACAACTGGGGATCCGGTCTAGACCAGGGGCCTGAACCACGGGTCAGGGAGACCAGGGGACCCCACTGACCCCTCTCTACCGCCCTCGTTACAGCATGGAGGAACTGGGGAGGCGGCTTTAGAGAAGTCTGGTTACGGCGGTGGTGGTGGTGGCGACCATATTCTAGACATGGAAGGGCTGGATAGGCTTCCTGGTTCCTCGTCTCCGTCTCAGGGCGCTGAGCTGCGGGGCTGCGGGTCACTAGCAAGGTGAACGGGTCTGAGGAGGAGACCATCACCATTGCTCCCACATGACTGGCCCCCATCAGAGCATGAGGGAGCGGGTGGGAGTCAGCAGGCAGCGGTCCCCCCATCTGGAGGTGGGAGACCCTGAACTGCCTGTTGATCAGCGAGATTGGGGTACCCTGAACACGGTGTTCCGGTCACTCGGGTAGAGAGCTGGGGGTCCTAACCTCCCATCCACTCCTGGAAGCTCAGCCCCACAACAACAAAACAGAGAGCCTGTATGAGTGCCGCTGATGACTTTGGACACTCTCTAAACCTGAGAGATCGTTCACAAGAGCAGGTAGCCTGAGGAGGGGAGGGTCACGCCTGCAATCAATGCACAATGACCTTCCCAGACTCTGGTTCCCTCAAGGCCCACAAGTACAAAACTAGGAGATGTCGGGAGTTTTGAGGGCCAGGCGTCTGGCCTCCCGCACCCAGTGCGGTAAGACGCCTCACCCAGGCCTGCAGCCTCCAAGGTCCACATGCCGAGGGACTCCACCTCCTGCAGAATTGCGGCAGGGGCTTCACCTCCTTCTCCGACCTGAAGAGGCACAAATGCAGCCAGGCGACAGACAAGCCCACTGCTGCCCTCTGCGGGAACAAGTTCAGTCGGCTCTGGAACCTCAAGCTACATCAGCGCATTCACACCCACGCAGGAGAAACCCCCACCGCTGCAGCATGTGTGACAAGAGCTTCACACGGAGCAGACATTTTTGAAGGTGCACAAAGCGCACCCACACTGGGGAGAGGCCGTACTGCTGTGCTGTGTGTGGACTCCACTTCCAAACAACTGACAAGCCACAAGTCAGCACAAACACAGGCGAATCTACGTGGACTGAGTGGTGGTCTGAAAACAACTAATTTTTATTTAGTTTTAATTTGAGCATTGAGAACATTTATTTTTTTGGGTGATCAATTGTTTATTAACTAAGGACATTGAAAATATGAACTGTTGGAAATCTAACCCTGTGTTGAATAAGAATGTATGTCTTAAATTCATAGGCTATCTATGTGTCATGTAATGACCATCCAACCTAACAAACATTTGAATATGGGGCGTTCGTGTGCTTATGGGGATATCATTAGAGTCTGCCATGATTAGTGTTCACGTGCTTTTGAAGTCCGAACAATTCTTCAACCAATAAACATTTGGCTTTAGTTAGCATTTGCTAATAAAAGTTAGCTTAACATTGACAATATTGTCAAACTAGCTACATTATCCTAATTGATACTTGACTTTTCTGTAAAGATGTGATTTTTTTGTCATGTTTTTGGTTGAAAAGGTGAAGGTACTTCAAGTCGGGTAACAATATTTTTTCAGCGTTTTCTACTTCTAATTACGACCTGGGAGGGTCATTCAAGTCCAGCGCAGATTTTTACATTAAAAATAAAAACATTTTAATGCATCTATACCCGAACAAAATAAACAACAATTTCATTGATTTTGCAGAGTTAGTTCATATGAAGATATCAGAGTAGAGTGCTACCGTGGTAGCTGAACTAAGCCCTGAAGTATACGGCTTTGAGGCCAACTGGGCTGATATGCATCTGTTGGTCACAGATACCTTAAAAAAAATGGGCCTCCCACAAGTGGTCCTCAGGATCTCATGGTATTTTTGTGCATTCAAAATTTCCTTGGATAAAATGCAAATGTGTTCGTTGTCTGTAGCCTATGCCTGCCCATACCGTAACCCCACCATAGGGCACTCTGTCTGACAAAACTCCACATTTAATCAGCTTCTTGATATAGCCACACCTGTCAGGTTGATGGATTATCGTGCAGCAAAAGGAGAAATGTGTTCACTAACAGGGATGTAAACAAATTTGTTCTGGCCCAATATATAAGAAATGCGCTTTTTGTGCGTATGGAACATTTCTAGGTTATTTTATTTCAGCTCATGAAACATGGGAACAACTTACTATACATGTTGAGTTTATATTTTTTGTTCAGTGTAGTTCAAAACCCAGAACATATAAACCATGGCCACAGTGAGGCGTAAACAGTACACCTACATTCAGAAACTTGTTTAGGCTTATATCTTTCCTAATGAATAACAAATGACCGAATAACCAGAATTGATGTTTTAAATACAAATAACCAACTCAATTCAAGTCAACAACTTGTAAAAACATTTTTTACACTTAGCGACGTCATTCTCTTGCGCATGATTCTTCCACACAACAAAATCAGCCCCAAATGTTTTAGACAACAAAAGCCTTTGACTCTTGTAATCAATACATAAAATAGCAAGTCCTTCCAAAGCACTGTGAGAATAGATTGGGATCCCTGCTTCGATAAAACTAACATGGCTGGGTTTTGAATTCACAGCAAATAGAAAGCCGATATGAGGAATAGTTTTTCTATACACCCTATTCCCTATTACAGTGAGGAAATAAGATTTGATCCCCTGCTGATTTTGTACATTTGTCCACTGACAAAATGTTTTATCAGTCTATAGTTTTTAATGGTAGGTTTATTTGAACGGTAAGAGACAGAATAACAACAACCAAAATCCAAGAGAAAACGCATGTCAAAAATGTTAAATTGATTTGCATTTTAATGAGGGAAATAAGTATTTGACCCCATCTCAATCAGAAAGATTTCTGGCTCCCAGGTGTCTTTTATACAGTAACGAGCTGAGATTAGGAGCCACTGCTCTTAAAGGGAGTGTTACTAATCAGCTTGATACCTGTATAAGGTACAACAGTCCTCAAGCAATCAATCAAGATAGATTCCAAACTCTCCACCATGGCCAAGACCAAAAGAGCTCTCCAAAGGATGTCAGGGACAAGATTGTGGACCTACACAAGGCTGGAATGGGCTACAAGACCATCGCCAAGCAGCTTGGTGAGAAGGTGACAGCAGTTGGTGAGATTATTCGCAAATGGAAGAAACACCAAATAACTGTTAATCTCCCTTGGCCTGGGGGCTCCAGGCAAGATCTCACCTCGTGGAGTTGCAATGATCGTGACAGCGGTGAGGAATCAGCCCAGAACTACACGGGAGGATGCGCTAAGCTGTCAATGATCTCAAGGCAGCTGGGACCATAGTCCACCAAGAAAACGGGGGTACCACACTACGCCGTGAAGGACTGAAATCCTACAGCGCCCCAGGAGTCCCCCCTGCTCAAAAAGCACATATACAGGCATGTCTGAAGTTTGCCAATGAACATCTGAATGGTTCAGAGGAGAACTGGGTGAAAGTGTTGTGGTCAGATGAGACCAAAAGCGAGGCTAATCAACTCAACTCGCTTGCGTGTTTGGAGGAGGAGGAATTGCCTGTGACCCCAAGAACATACCATCCCCCACCGTCAAACATGGAGGTGGAAACATTATCTTTAGGGGTTGTTTTTTCTGCTAAGGGGACAAGGACAACTTCACCGCATCAAATGGACAATAGAGCGGGGCCATGTGCCGTCAAATCTTGGTGAGAACCTCCTTCCCTCCAGCTAGGGCATTAGAAAATGGAGTTGTGGATGGAGTATTCCAGCATGACAATGGCCCAAAACACACAGCAACAAAGGAGTGGCTCAGAAGAAGCACATTAAGGTCCTGGAGTGGCCTGGCCAGTCTCCAGACCTTAATCCCATAGAAAATCTGTGGAGTAGCTGAAGGTTCGAGTTGCCCAAGTCAGGCTCGAAACCTTAATGACTTGGAGAAAGATCTGCAAGAGAGTGGGACAAAATCCCTCCTGAGATGTGCAAACCTGGTGGCCAACTACAAGGAGAAGCGTCTGGCCTCTGTGATTGCCAACAAGGGTTTTGCCCCACTAAGTCGTGTTTTCCCAGGGGGTCAAATACTTACTCCTCATTAAAATGCAAATCCAATTTATAACATTTTTGACATACGTTTTTCTGGATTTTTTGGTTGTTATTCTGTCTCTCACTGTTCAAATAAACCTACCATTAAAATTATAGACTGATCATGTCTTTGTCAGTGGGCAAATGTACAAAATCAGCAGGGGATCAAATACTTTTTCCCTCACTGGATAGTGATACTGCTACTTTACAAGGGCCTGACACTATCTGGTCCAAAGTAAATTGCACTATATAGGGAATAGGGTGCCAGCTAAACTCGTCCCTCCCTATCTGTGTTTGTGTACTGGTCTTCAGGTGTTTCTTCGGATGCATTGCCCAGTCTGTTTGAAAGCACTTGCCACCACCTCGGAGCAGTGTAGGGCTTCTACCCCTGTGTGGACCAGTTTGTGGCTCTTCAGATTATTGTAATCCAGAAATCCCTTCCACCCAGTATGAGCACCCAGTGTCTCTTCTCCCCGTTGTGCCACATCAGGTGAACATTCAGCTCCACACGCCTCTTGAACCGCTTCACACAGAGGGAACAGGCAAATGGTTTCTCTCCAGTGTGAAGCGGCGGATATGCGTCTCAGGTCACGTGCCCGGGTGATCAGCGTTTGCACAGATCGGGCAGCACGGGTTGCGCGCGGCGCTGTGTGGACCACCTGCTGCGTGCTTGGTCAGGCCGAGGCGGTGGCGAAGGTCTTGTCACACTGCCGGACACTGGTGGCCCGCTGGTCGCCGTGGGCCGTAGGCGTGGGGTGGAGGCCCCTTGAGGTTGGGGAAGTCCCCTTTTGCACGTAGGCGGAGCAGAGCTGAAGGCGCTTCCCCGTGTGGAGGGGGGCGTGGCTCTCCTAAGCAGCGCCGCTGCTCAGTTCTGACACGACGCCCAGTCTGCACACTGGTTCTTGGCGAGGCGTTTCCAGAGTGGGGCCTAGGGAGACTGTTGGTGCTGGAGCGGTCCCAGCGGTGACCACATCGGTTGTGATTGGCGGTATCGGCGCCCCTGCCCAAGTGGCAGCCACTGGGACTTCATGAATCCGGACGAGGGCTGACTTTGACAATGAAGGGGATAGGTTGAGGTTGGAGGAGACCGTTTCAAATTTAAAACCGCCACGGCCTGAGCAGGAGTCTTCATGACGGAGGTGAGTGGAAGTAACTTTGAACTGGTGGGCTGGTGAGGAGCGGTGGCAGGAGAAGGGTTTGTGTCCGCCCTTGCTTGGCCTGGCGAGGACTGTGGTCGGCGATGGGCTGGAGGAGGCGGTAGCGTGAGGCTTGGGCTGTATGACAGGCGCTGTGGGTTGGAAGGCAAGCATGTCACCCAGACCTCTTAGCTCCTGACCTCAGGCCTCTCTGGGAGGTCTTGGTGACCTTTGACCTGCTCCTCTTAGCCTGGGCTGTGGGCCAATAGTCTCTGAGCCTGCGTCATGTTTCTCTTCTTGGATTTGGACACGCCTCCTCCTCCACCAATAGGTGACTGTCTAGTCGGGAGGTCACATCAGTGTTAGCTCCTCCCTCTTCCTCACTGATGACTTGGTTACTACTTCCTTGTCAGTAGACTTGTAAGTCGGCCGTCACACACGTTAGTGGTGTCTCTACTACATTCTGGTCAGCGTGCTTGATTCACTGGACTTTCTCCTCCGTTCTGCATCACCTTTGAGTAGTCGTGGTCTAGAGGCGGTTCTATCTCCTCTGGGTTTCTTTGCCAACCACGGGAGATGTCGCGCTGTCCTGGGAGGCGGGGCCTTAAGCGGAGCCCGGAGACCAGGAGGATCGCTTCCACGTGGACTTGTTTGGACGCCTACCTGGACAACAATCTCCTCCTTAGTCTCTTCGTGGGAGTTGTCTCCGTGTGACAGACCTGGTTATCGCAGCTTCATGGAGACATGGCAGGGGAGGGAAAGCCTCTCCCTCTCATCTTCCTCCAACCTCGGCGGGAGTCACGTACTAGAGAGTACTACTGACAACTGAGCTAAAAACTGTGTCTTAGACATTTGACAGGGGCCAGAGGGTGAGGGTGTGGTTACAGCAGGGGCTGACGGCTGTACAGAGGCTTCATCAGGCGTCTGGGACAGCAGGTGACTTCGGGTGGCCCAGTGGAGGAAGCGGTGCACATGCTCAGTGACCAATGACGCCTGCTTTTCAGGGGTGCCGGAAGGTTCTGTCAGCTCAATCGGAGACGGAGAGGATTGGACCGGTGGTGTTAACGATGTTGCCGTGCCAGCACCGACTGCTCCAAAACCGTGGCCCAGTTTAGCTGTTTGGTGGTGCGGCGGTGGTCCATTGAATGCGGCTGTAGGCCTGGCTGGTTGTGTTGAGGGCACTACTATTTGAATGAGCTACAGGTAGTACGTCTGTGTGAGACTGTGATGGTGGTGCTCGAGGTCGGGTTGGACGAGTACGAGGCTGGGCTGTGTATCCTGAAGAGGGGGTACTGGGTAACCCGGAGAGGACAGGTGGCGGGCTCTGGCGCTGCTGCTGTCGCCGTTACGGTAGACTGGACGCTGTGGTCATTTGGACAGTTTCTTTTGACAGAGTAGTTACCGTGGACTGGACCATTACAGTCGACAGGACGAAGTTGATGTAGACTGGATAGTGGCTGGTGATTGAGGAGATGCTGTCAGGTGTAATGTTGATGGAGACTCTGCTGCTGGTATTACCAGTGACTGCTGTTCTGCTCCAGGGCCTGGTCTGCCCTGGCTGCCCCTGGTAACCCTCCTGGGCTGGGATGGGCTGAGAGCTGGGGCCTCTGGGTGTCTGGATCTCCCTGGAGGAGGCCGCTCACGGCCTCCTGAGGTAGTCTGGGTGGTGGGAAAAAGGCAACCACAACAACAGTTTTGAGTATAAAGAAGTGGATGGACAGGTTAATAGGGTCAACAAAGCGCTGGCAGCGAAGGCTGTTCGGCCGATGTACTTAAGTTTAAATAAATTTAAAAGCATGCTAGCAACTGCAGTGTACAGGTTTTCTTCTCTCTTAGGTCAGCAACAATAGGTTGAGTATAAGAGGTGGATGAAGTGGCAAGACAGCTCAAAGAAATCGGTCAAATTACTTATCCAGGTTCCTTGGGGCGTCCCTACCTCATTGAAGTTGACATTTTTAAATGGGTTGGTAGAGGGTTTAGGGTGAGGGCGTCCCAACGATCCATTGCACTGACCCAAACAGATCGGGACTCCAGGAGTAGGTAGGCACGGTCTTACCCGATCCCACTTCTGTTTCCTCAGTGCTAAGGCCGTCTGTAGGTTTCCCTCCTCGTCGTGGGCCCCGGTGCAGCTCCTTTCCTGGTTCTCCTTCGCTGTTGCTGCACCCCAGCCCAAGGCAACGCGTGCGCCTCTCAGAACTAGAATACCA